>NW_006922228.1:706048-744121 GCF_000298275.1 Orycteropus afer afer | reverse complement strand
GTATAGCAGGGATTGTGGGGCTGGCGTGGGATTGGGCAGTGTTTCGTTCTGCTGTGCATGGGGTCGCTATGAGTCAGAAACAACTCGATGGCACTTAACAACAACAACAAGCCTGTGCTCCATTAGAACATATATATATGTTCACATTTACATCTCATTTTGCTAAATCTTATGGGTCCCTCCTTCCTAATATTATTCTGGGATTTCTCTTATTCTAGTATGATTGGAGACTAAATAATCAACAAATTAAAATCAATTCAACCCTCCTAACTCAATTTAGGGGCACATTTCAGTCTGTCTCCTATGTGCTCCTTCCATCCAAGAACTCCAAACCAAACTTACTGCCATCGAGTCAATCCCAACTCATAGCAATCTCTTGGGTTTCAGAGGCAGTATCACTACAGAAGTATATTGCTCAACCTTCCTTCCAAGAAGTGGCTGGTGGGTTTGAACTGCTAGCCTTCTGGTTAGCAGTCAAGTACCTTAGGAACTATGTCACCAGAACTCTAAGTCCCAGGAAGTGGTCTCAGAGAAATCCTTGCAGCACTTCTAACTCAACTATTTCCATGTGTGAAATGCACAATTCATTTTTCCTTTGTTCTGGTTTCCTGAGTGCTGGACCATACCAGAGACTAAAGAGTAGAAGCTGACCAAACCAAGAGGGGCTACCTCATAGTACAATTTTCACTAGCCTCAAAAGGCATGGTGTAATCTATTTTGACCAAGTGGGGAGGCTGATAAGTGCTCTGAACACTGAGGCTCAGATGAGCTTCCTGGTTGGCTAGAACATCTGCTTTTGGAAGGGTTGTGTTTCTCTGGGAACATGGAAGCTGCTTGCTGGGACCCCTTCCAGACCTCACTCTCTCTCTCTCTCTCTCTCTTTTTTTCTTCTTCATATCATTTCACTACAATAAAAGTCATAAATATATGTTTTGTGAGATCTGTGAATTGTTACAGCTAATTAACCCTCTACACTTCTAAAGTTTTACCTAGCCCTTTGTGGTTAGGGACAGGGGGAAAAAAAAAAAGAGTTCCTTGTAGGTGGCTAAGGGAGACAAACTTGTCTGTCAGTTTGTCCTACTGTGGTGGCTTGCAAGTTGCTGTGAGACTGGAGGCTGTACCACTGATGTTTCAAACATCAGCAGTGTTGCCCATGGTGGACAAGTTTCAGAAGAGCTTCCAGACTGAGACAGACTCAGAAGAATGAAGAGGCCATTTACTTTTCAAAGAATTAGGCAGGGAAAAATCTTATGAATAGCAGAGAAACACTGATACACCACTGGACAACTTTATGGATAGCCCTAATACATTGTTTGATACAGTGCCAGAAGATGAGCTCCTCAGGTCAGAAGGCACTCAAAATATGACTGGGAAAGAGCTGCCTCATCAGAGTAGAACCAAACTTAATAATACAGATAAAGTAAAGCTTTTGGGACCTTCATTTGCTGATGTGGCATGACTAAAACTGAGGAGAAACAGCTGCAAACATCCATTAATAATTGGACCATTCAATGTACAATGTATGAATCTAGGAAAAATAGAAGTTATCAAAAATGAAATGACACACATAAAGATTGACATTCTAGGCATTAGTGAACTGAAATGAACCAATTTTGGTCATTTTGAATCAGACAATGATATGATCTACTATGTTGGGAGTGACAGATTGAACAGGAATAGCATGGGATTCATCATCACAAAGAATATTTCGAGATCTATCCTGGAGTACAATGCTGTCAGTGATAGGATAATGTCCATACAACTACAAGGATAGTGAGTTAATACTACTACTATTATTCAAATTTACATGCCAACTACCAAAGCCAAAGATAAGGAAATTGAAGATTTTTACCAACTTCTGCAGGCTGAAATTGACCAAACATGCAGTCAAGATGTGCTGGTTATTACTGGTGATTGGAATGCAAAAGTTAGAAACAAAGAAGAATCACTGTTAGCTGGAAAATTTGGCCTTGGTAATAGAAATAACGCTGGAGATTGCATGATAGAATTTTGTAAGACCAATGACTTATACATTGCAAATACTTATTTTTTTTCAACAACACAAATGGCAGCTATACACATGGACTTCACCAGATGGAGTGAACAGGAATCAGATTGACTACATCTGTGGCAAGAGGCGGGAGCTTTGGTAGTGTAGTGCCTAAGGCATTTGATTGCTAACCAGAAGCCTGGCTGTTCAAACCCAGTGGCCACTCCTCAGAAGGAAGACTGGGCAATCTACTTCTGTAGTAATACCACCTCAGAAACCCAATTAGAGTTTGGTATGAGTTGGAGTCAACTTGATGGCAGTAAGTTTTATTTGGTTTGGTGGCAAGAGGCGGTGGAGAAACTCAATTATATTCAGCCGAAACAAGGCCAAGAGCTGATTGTGGAACAGTGCATCAACTACTCATGTGCAAGTTCAAGTTGAAGTTGAAGACAACTAAAAGAAGTGCACAAGAGCCAAAATATGACCTTGAATATATCCCTCTTGAATTTAGAGACCATCTAAAAAAAATAGATTTGATGCATTGAACACCAATGACTGAAAACCAGAGGAATTGTGAGATGCATCAAGAACATCATCCATGAAGAAAGCAAAAGATCATTAAAAAGACAGGAAAGGAAGAAAAGACCAAAATGGGTGTCTGAAGAGACTCTGAAACTTGCCCTTGAATGGAGAGTAGCTAAAGCAAGTGGAAGAAATGATAAGATAAAAGAGCTGAACCAAAGGTTTCAAAGAGAAACTCTGGAAGGCAAAGTCAATTATTATAATGAAATGTGCAAAGACCTGGAGTTAGATAACCAGAAGGGAAGAAGACACTCAACATTTCTCAAGCTGAAAGAACTGAAGAAAAAATTTAAGCTTTGAGTTGCAATATTGAAAGATTCTATGGACAATATATTGAATGATGCAGGAAACAACACAAGAAGATGGAAGGAATACAGAGTCACTGTACCAAAAAGAATTGGTCGATGTTCATTCATTTCAGGAGGTGGCATATGATCAAGAGCCAATGGTATTGAAGGAAGAAGTTGAAGTTGCACTGAAGGAAGTGGAGAAAAACAAGGGTCCAGGAATTGATGAAACACCCATTGAGATGTTTCAACCAACAGATGTCATGCTGGAGGCACTCACTCAGCTATGCCAGGAGATTTGGAAGACAGCTACCTGGCCAACTGACCAGAAGAGATCCATATTTGTACCCATTTCAAAGAAAGGTGATCCCACAGAATTTGAAAATTATTGAACAATATCATTAAGATCACATGCAAGTAAAATCTCACTGAAGATATTTCAAAAACAGTTGCAGCAGTATATTGACAGAGAACTTCCAGAAATGCAAGCAGGATTCAGATGAAGAAGTGGAATAAGGGATATCATTGCTGATATCAGATGGATCCTGGCTGAAAGCAAAGAATACCAGAAAAATGTTTACTTGTGTTTTATTGATTATGAAAAACATTTGATTATGTGAATCATAAAAAATCCTGAATAACATTGAGAAGAATGGGAATTCCACAGTACTTGATTGTACTCAGAGGAACCTATACATAGACCAGTAGGCTGTCATTTGAACAGAACGAGGGGAGACTGCATAGTTTAAAGTCAAGAAGGGAGTGCATTAGGGTTATATCCTTTCACCATACTTATTCATTCTGTATGGTGAACAAATAATCTTGGAATTTGGACAACATGAAGAAGAACGTGGCATCAGGATTGGAGGAAGAATAACTAACAACCTGCGATATGCTGATGACACAACTTTGCTTGCTGAGAGTGAGGATGACTTGAAACACTTACTGATGAAGATTGAAGACTATAGTCTGCATTATGGATTACACCTCAATATGGAGAAAACAAAAATCCTCACAACTGGACAGATAAGCAGCATCACTATAAATGGAGAAAAGATTAAAGTTGTCAAAGACTTCTTGTTACTTGGTTCTACAATCAACACTAACGGAAGCAGCATTCAAGATATCAGATGATGTATAGGACTGGGCAAATCAGCTGCAAAAGAGCTCTTTCAAGTGCTAAAGAGCAAAGATATCTCCTTGAGGACTAAGGTGTACCTGACACAAGCCATATTGTTTTCAATCACCTCATATGCATGTGAGAACTGCATGATGAATAAGGAAGACTGAAGAAGAGTCAATGCTCTTAAGTTGTGGTGTAGGTGAAGAATGCTGAAAGTACCATGGATTGCCGAAAGAACCAAAAAATCTGTCCTGGAAGCAAGAATGGCCAGACTTCTTCTCATCAACTTTGGTCATATTGTAAGAGGTGACCATTCCCTGGAGTAGGATATCATGCTTGGTAAAGTGGAGGGTCAATGAAAGAGGGGAAAGCCCTCAACAAGATGGATTGACACAGTGGCTACAATGATGGGCTCAGGTATAGCAGGGATCGTGGAGCTGGCACAGGACCAGGCAATGTTTCATTCTGCTGTACATAGGGTCACTATTAGTTGGAGATGACTCAATGGCACCTAACAACAACACCACCAACAACAGTGTGGGTGGCTGGTGTCAGAAATGAAGGAGAAGGGGGAAATCATAACTATAATTGATTTCCACCTTCTGGAAATCAGCTTAATGCTAATTCTCATCCATGCAGTTATCATTTTATAGTGTCTCTTGAATAGATACCACCTGTTACAGAAGTGGGAAAAATATAAGGATACATACAGTAAAAATATTTTTGAGTGAAGGGGGGATACATTCTCATATTCACAATATTCACTTTGGCCAGTTGCTAAATTTATTTTTGTGTGCACCAGTGATAGATCACATACTGACCCACTAGAATAGCTGAATGAGAAACAATAATGATGATCATCATAACAATCATTTAAAAATGTTCACCTTACTTTGTATAGTTTTGTTATATATAGATAATGTCTATACAATTTTTGAGAAATTCATATAATTAATTCAATTTTACAGTTGAGTGAAAAGGAGATTCCAAGGAGATAAGGGGCTTGCCCAAAGTATACATAACCAGTAAATTGAATAACAGAATGTGAATGTGAATATTTGACCCCAAATATTTCCTCCAAATATTATCTGCCAGGAATTTCACCTTAAATATTTCTTCTTCCTCACTCTCTTTCTTTGCCTTCTGGACACCAAATGCATATATGTTAGACGTGTCCATTCTTTCTTTGTCTGCCCTTCAGAATGGTTAATTACTATTGATATATCTTCAAGCTCAGTAACTTGTCTTCTTTTATGCCCAATCTGATGTTATATTTCAGATATTAACAGTTACAGAATGTACACTTGATTCTTTTTTATACATTTCAATTCTTTTTTCTTTTTCTTTTTTTAAAAATCTTTTCAACTATTTTGTCCATCTTTTAAAAAGTTGTCTGATGAGATCCCCAATACTATGGCCCTGGAATACATTCTGTGCCTGGAATAAAACTCACTCCCAGAGGCTAGCTCTCAACCCAATAGTTAACAAGATATACATGCAGCCCACTCACCCAGGATGATGCACCAGCATACCCTATGGTAATACTGACCTTAGAGCAATAGACCATGAGGCACCAGAGATGTAACATTCACACTGAGGAAATGTAGGACAAACAGGACTGCATTACTCTGAGGGGCACAGGGGGAGGGTTACTGGGCAGGGAGGGGAGGAGCCTGGGTTAGGGTTGGGCATGGTAAATGGGGAATGAAACTAAATGTACACATAACATTGAATGTAAAACAAACTCTTAAAATATATATCATATATATATATATATATATACATATATATATATATATATATATTTAGGATTATTTTTAAATTTTTTAAAATTCTTTCTATGATAACTCTAACTTTTGGATATTTGGTGGGTCTGCTTTAATGTCTCTCACTTTTTACTTTTTCTTCATGTTATGCTTACATTTTTCTACCTCTTCTTGTGTGTCAATAATTCTGTTTGTGTGCCAGACACTAAGTACAACAGAGTCATAGGAATTTATATCAATATTATTTTCCTCCAAAAAGGATTTTCTCTTTCTTCAGGTAGTGGGAGCCAAGAAGTGTGGCCAAAACAGGTAATGGGAGAGCTCCCAGGCAGGAAGCAGTAGCCAGGGTGGATAGCTGGAACAGGTAAGGGGAAAGCCCCAAGGCAGGAAGTGGAAGCCAGGGCAGATGGCCGGAACAGGTGGAGGGAAGGCCAGGAAGTAAGAGTGTTTTGGGATAGCTAAGAGAGACAAACTTGTCTGTCAATGTCTTGTACTGTGGTGGCTTGCATGTTGTTGTGAGGCTGGAGACTGTGGCCTCAGTGTTTCAAACGCTGGCAAGGTTGCCCATGGTAATCAGGTATCAGCAGAGCTTCCAGACTCAGACAAACTTGGAAGAATGAAGAGGTCATCCACTTCTCAGAGAATTGGCCAAGGAAAACCTTATGAATAGCAGTGAAACACTGTCTGCTATATTACTGGACAACATTATGAATAGCCCTAAAACATTGTCCAATACAGTGCTGAAAGATGAACCCCTCAGATTGAAAGGCACTCAAATTAATTGGGAAAGAGCTGCCTTATCAGAGTGGAGCTGACCTTAATGATATGGATAAAGTAGAGCTCTTGACACCTCCATTTGCTGATGTGGCATGATGCAAAATGAGAAGAAATAGCTTCAAACATCCACTAATAATTGGAACAAGGAATGTACAAAATATGAATCTAGGAACATTGAAAGTTGTCAAAAATAAAATGGAACACATAAAGACTGAACTCCTAGGCATCAGTGAGCTGAAATGGACTGGTTTTGGCCATTTTGAATCAGATAAACATATGATCTACCATGCCAGGAATTACAAATTGAAGAGCAATGGTGTGGCATTCATCATCACCAAGAATCTATCAAGATCTATACTGAAGTACAATGCTGTCAGTGATAGGATGATATCCATATGCCTACAAAGAAGACCAGTTAATACCACTGTTATTCAAATTTACTCACCAACCACCAAAGCCAAAGATGAGGAAACTGAAGATTTTTTACCAACTTTTGCAGGTGGAGATTGACCTAACATGTAATCAAGATGTATTGATTATCACTGGTGATTGGAATGCAAAATATGGTAACAAAGAAGTATCACTTGTAGTTGGAAAATATGGCATTGATGATGGAAATAACTCTGGCGATTGCATGATAGAATTTTGTAAGACCAATGACTTATTCATTGCAAATACCTTTTTCAATAATACAAACAGTGGCTATACATGTGGACTTTGCCAGATGGAGTACACAGGAATCAGATTAACTACATGTGTGGAAAGAGGTGATGGAGAAGCTCAATATGTTCAGCCCAAACAAGACCAGGAGCTAAGTGTGGAACAGACCATCAACTGCTCATATGGAAGTTCAAGTTGAAGTTGAAGTCAATTAAAACAAGTCCATGAGGGCCAAAATATGACCTTGATTATATCCCTCCTGAATTTAGATACCATCTAAAAAATAGATTTGACGCATTGAACACCAATGGCTGAAAACCAGAAGGATTGTGGGATGACATCAAGAACATCATCCATTAAGATAGCAAAAGGTCATTAAAAAGGCAGGAAAGGAAAAAAAAGACCAAAGTGGATGTCAGAAGAGCCTCTGAAATTTGCCCTTGAACAAAGAGTAGCTAAAGCAAATGGAGAAAATGATAAGATAAAAGAGCTGAACAGAAGATTTCAAAGAGCAGCTTGAGAAGACACAGTCAATTATTACAATGAAATATGCAAAGACCTGACGATAGAAAACCAAAAGGGAAGAACATGCTTGGCATTTCTCAAGCTGAAAAGACTGAAGAAAAAATTTAAGCCTCAACTTGCAATATTGAAAGATTCTATAGGCAATGTATTGAATGATGAAGGAAACATCACAAGAAGATGGAAGGATTACACAGTCACTGTAACAAAAAGAATTGATCGATTTTTATTCATTTCAGGAGATGGCATATGAGCAAGAACCAATGGTATTCAAGGAAGAAGTCAAAGTTTCACTGAAGGAATTGTCAAGCTGGACTCAGTAAAGGATGTGGAACGAGAGATATCATTCTTGATGTCAGATGGATCCTGGCTGAAAGCAAAGACTACCAAAAAGATGTTTACTTGTGTTTTATTCACTATGCAAAAACATTCAATGGTGTGGATAACATTAAGAATGGGAATTCCAAAACACTGATTTGTGCTCATGAAGAACGGGTACACGGACCAGGAGGCCATTGTTCAAACAGAACAGGGGAATTCTGTATGGTTCAAATCAGGAAGGGAGTGCGTCAAAGTTGTATCCTTTCACCATACTTGTTCAATCTGTATGCTGAGCAAATAATCTGAGTAGCCGGATTATGTGAATAAGATTGTGACATCAGGATTGCAGGAAGACTCTTTAACATCCTGTGATATGCAGATGACACAACTTTGGTTTCTGAAAGTGAGGATGACTTGAAGCATTTACTGATGAAGATTAAAAAATTCAGTCCACAGTATGGATTACACCTCAATATAAAGAAAATAAAAATCCTCACAACTGGACCAATAAACAGCATCAAGATAAATGGAGAAAAGTTTGAAGTTGTCAAAGACTTCATATTACTTGATTCTACAATCAACACCAATGGAAACAGCAGTCAAGACATCAGATGGCATATTGCATTGGGCAAATCTGCTTCAAAAGACTTTTTTCAAGTACTGAAGAATGAAGATATCTCCTTGAAGACTGAGGTGCGGCTAACTCAAACTATGGTATTTTCAATCATCTCATATGCATGTGAGAGCTGGACAATGAATAAGGAAGACTGAAGAAGAGTTGATGCTTTTGAGTTGTGGTGTCGGTGAAGGTTACTGAGAGTACCATGGACTGCTAAAAGAACTAACGATTCTGTCCTGGACGAAGTGCAGCCAGAATGCTCCTTGGATGTGAGAATGGCCAGACTTCATCACACCTACTTTGGTCATGTTGTAAGAAGAGAAGATTTCTTGGAGAAAGATATCATGCTTGGGAAAGTGGAGGATCCACGAAAAGGGGGAAAACCCTCAATGAGATGGAGTCACAAAGTAGCTGCAAAAATATGCTCAGATATAGCAAGGATAGTGAGACTGGCACAGGACCAAGCAGTGTTTTGTTCTGTTGTGTATAGGGTCACTATAAGTTAGAGGTGACTTGATGGCATCTAACAACAATAACAAGTAATCATCCTTTAAACTTTACAGGTGTTTAACAGTGGGGTAGGTTATTGCCAGAAGCTTTCACATTTCATAACTTCATGACCACATGATCTTAGTTTTGAAAATGACTTTGGCTCATTCTCTGCTAAGTAAAAATATAATACCTAGAGAAAATAGAATGTTCAGGAGTTTGTGGTTATTATTCAGTTTCTTTCCACACATCTACATGCTTTTTTCCTTATAGAATAATATTTCAAGAAGAAATCACTTAATCACTTTCCTGCTATTGCACAATATGGTATTTCTAATATTTCCATATGAAAAATTTTTACAATAAAATATTGTTACAATAAATATAGCATAGGAAGGTTTTTTCATATTTTGGGCTGTTACTTGATTTTGTTGATTTTTTGTTGTTGTTGTTGATAGAGAGGTATAAAAGTTTTTATTACTCTTTAAAAAAAAAACAACAACAACAAATTTTTATTGTGAGTTGACAGAGCAAACTGGTTTTCCATTCAACAATTCATACACATTTTGCTTCATGACATTGACTGCGATCCCCACAAAGTAATAGCACTCCTCTCATTTCCTCCCTCTGTTCACTGTTTCCATTTATCATTCTTTTCTATCCCTTATTGCCCTCTAAGATTTATCCCTGGAAAAATACTCCCCTTTTGATCTCATATGGTTAATTGTTCTAAGAGATACATATCGTCCTGGTGTTATTGTTCATCTTATAGGCCTATTACTTGGTTAAAAGTTGAGCCATGAGAGTGAGTTCAGTTCTAGGCTGTAAGGGTGACTAAAGGTGATAATCTTATCACCACCACCATTTTTTATCAATCCAGTAAACCTAGTCTTTTCTGATTATTTTGAGTTTTGTTCCACATTTTTCTCCCACTCTATCCAGAACCTTCTGTAATGATTCCTTTCAGAGTGTTTGGTAGTGGTATCTGGGCACCATTTATTCCTGGTCTCAGGGTTGTGGAGGTTGCGGTTTGTGTGGTCCATTAGTATTTTGCACTAATTATTTCCATGTGTCTTTGATTTTCTTCACTCTTTTTTGTTTTGGATGGGGAGTGACCAATAATCACACATTAGATGGCCACTCAAAAGGTTTTAAGATTCCAATAGCTAGTCACCAAAGTAGGATATAGAACATTTTCTTTGTGGACTATGTTATGCCAATTGACCTTGATGTCTTTCAAGACTATGGTCCTGAATCCCCAGGCCTGACGACTCATTCTCTCAAAGTATTTGGTTATGGCTAATATGTTTTCATATAGTATTTCCATTTCAAAAAATTTAAAGGGTTGTATAATTTTCCCCATTGCTTGCAACATTTTATATTCCCACCAGCAGTGTATGATGGTTCCAGTATGTCTACACTTTGGTCAGCATTTGTTGTTTCTGCTTTTTTGAGCATTGCTATTAATGCTGGAGTGAGATGATATCTCTCGTTTTGATTTGCATATCTCTAATGATGAGCATTTCTTCCAGTGTTTTTGGCTATCTGAACATCTCTGGTGAAGCATCTGTTCATGTCCTCTGCCTATTTTTTCATTGGATTGTTTATATTTTTGTTATTGAGGCTTTGAAATTTTCTACAAATTTTAGAGATTGGTTCCTTGTCTGATATGGTATTGCCAATTTTTTTTTCTTTTTTCCAATCTGTAGGTTCTCTTTTCAGTCTTCTGGTGAAGTCTTTTGATATGAATAAGTATTTAATTTTTAGGAGGTCTCAGTAGTCTAGTTTGCCTTCTTCTGTTTGTGCATTTTTAGTTACATTTGAGAGTGTATTTATGCCATGTATTACCCAGTGTTGTTGAGTAGATTCCAACTCATAGCGACCCCCATTGAGTTTCCAAGATGGCAAATCTTCACAGAATTACATTTCTCCATCTCCCTTTTGCAGAGAGGTTGGTGGGTTTGAACCACCAACACTCTGGTTAGCAGTCAAACGTCTTAGGCACTGTGCCACCAGAGCTCCTATGCCATGTATTGTTGTTGTTGTTGTTGTTATTTCCGACTCATGACCCCATGCACAGCAGAACGAAACACTGCCTGATCCCATGCCAGCTCCACGATCCCTGCTATACCTAAACCCATCATCCCAGCCACCGTGTCAACCATGACATGCCATGTATTAGGACTCCTAAATTTGCCCCTGTTTTTTCTTTGATAATCTTTATACTTTAAATTTTACATATATGTCTTTGATCCATATTGAGTTTGTTTTTGTATATGGTGAGAAATATTGATCCTGTTTAATTTTTCTATAAGTGGATATCTAGTTTTGTAAGCAGCATTTGTTAAAGAGACTATTTCTTCCCTATTTAATGGGTTTCAGCCATTTGTCAGAGATGAGCTGTCCATAGGTAGATGAGTTTATGAGTTTACTTCTGAGTTTTCAATTCTGTTCCATTGATGTATGTGTCTATCATTATACAAATATCAGACTGTTTTAACAATTTTGGCCATATAGTAGGTTTTGAGATGTAGGAGTGATTGGAGACCTCTCTTACTTTGTTCTTCTTTAGTAGTGCTCTGCTTATTTGGGGTCTGTTTCCTTTCCATATAAAATTAGTGATTAGTTTTTTCCATCTTTTTAAAGAATTATGCTGGAATCTGGATTGGAATTGCATTGTATCTGTAGATTGCTTTGGGAAGTATTGACATTTTCACAATGTTAAGCCTTCTTATCAATGGACATGGAGTATTGTTCCATTTATGTAGGCCTCTTTTAGTTTCTTGTAGTGTTTTGTAGTTTTCTTTGCATTGGTCTTTTGGGTCTCTGGTTAGATTTACTCCTAAGTATTTCATCTTTTGGTGGCTATTGTTTAAATGATATTGTTTTCCTGATTTCATTTTCAGAATTCTCTTTCTTACTGAAGAGGAGTTTGACTGATTTTTGTATATCTTGTGACCTGCCACTGCTGTGTCCTTCTATTAGTTCCAGTAGCCTTCTTGTTGAGTTTCTGGGATTTTTAATATGTAGAATCATATAATCTACAAATACAGATATTTTACTTCTCTACTAATTTAGATGCATTTTATCACTCTTTGTAGCCTTATTTCTCTTGCAAAGACTTCCAATACAGTATTGAATAGGAATTGCAATAAAGATCATCCTTATCTGGTTCCTACTGGTAGCTTAGTGGCTAAGGCACTTGACTGCTAACCAGAAGGCTTGTGGTTCAAACCCACCAGCCACTCCTCGGAAGGAAGGTTGGGCAATCCTACTTCCGTAATGATACTGCCTCGGAAACCCAAGGAGGGGTCGCTATGAGTCAGGGCTGACTCGACGGCACATAACAACAACAACAACAACTTTTTAATACTATTGAGCGATATAATAAAATCCTTTTCTTAAATGTATCAATTTACAGAGCCATAAAAAAGAATGTGTCAGAGTGTCCATTTCACTGCATCCTTAGCAACAGTGAATGACAGTAATATATGAGATACTTAAAATTTGGGTTAAAAAACCAAAAACCAAACTCACTGCCATCAAGTTGATTCCAACTCATAGTGACACCCTTTGGGTTTCTGAGGCGGTAAATCTTTATGGGAGTAGATTGCCCAGTCTTCCTTCTTCAGAGTGGCTGGTGGGTTTGAACCATCAACCTTCTGGTTAGCAGTCAAATGCCTTAGGCAGTACGTCATCAGAGCTCCTTTAAAAATATGGATACTCCATGAAAATTCAGGTTGAATATTACCTTGTCAAACTTGCAGGATGCTGTGAAACAGATCTGAATCAGTAACTTCAGCTAGATAAATTTTAAGGTCCCATCTAACCTTTTATTGTTATATTCAGAATCAACTTTAATTATGACACAGCTAGTGATGCCATGGATTATTTTTTTAAACAATAATACAATTATTTCCCTCAAAGTATTACCAAAAAAAAAAAAAAAAAAATCAAGGAAAAGCCTAAATGACATGGTTAGTCTATATATAATTATTTTTATATTACTTTGAGGAAAATGGTTATATTATTGTAAAAACCAATCATGGCATCGCTAGCTATGTCATACGTAATACCACCACTTGTCTGTCAGTTTGTCATATTACTTAGTTCTGACTCAGGTAGTGATGCCATGATTATTTTTTACAATGATACAATTATTTTCCTCAAAGTATTATAAAAATGTTCAGGAAAAGTCTAAATGACATGGATGATCAATATGAAAGATCTTGGTATAATCTTGTTTTCTGGGACTTTCAGAGATGAAAGGAGGTATACATACAAATTAATTTACTTGAGATGAAAACTATTTTTATTGTTTCATTAGATATGTATGTAATATATGTATATATCTAATATAGAGGTAATATATCTATATATTAAGAGTTAAGGTGCACCTGACCCAAACCATGGTGTTTTCAATTGTCTCATATGCATAGGAAAGCTTGACAATGAATAAAGAAGACAAAGAAGAAATAATACATTTGAATTAGGGTGGTGGCAAAGAAATTGAATGTATCTTGGACTGCCAGAAGAATGAACAAGTCTGTTTTGGGAGAAGGACAGCCAGAGTGCTCCTTGGAGGTGAGAATGACAATATTTCATTTCATGTACTTTGAACATGTTATCAGGAGGGATCATACCCTGAAGATGGATATCATGCTCAGTTAAAGTAAAGGGTCATGAAAGAGAGGAAGATGGATTGACACAGTGGCTGCAACAATGGGCCCAAGTGTAGAAGCAAAAATGAGGATAGTGCAGGACTAGGCAGTGTATTGTCCTGTTTGACATAGGCTGCTGAGTCAGAACTGACTTTATGACACTTAACATATCTATACATATTTATATAAATATTAGAGTTGCATATATATATATATACACACATACATGTATACACACATACACACACATGCATCTCTGATAGAAATGAATCATTAGAATAATATCTGAATAAGAGTAAAATATGTATTTAAGCATTAACCATAAAATTGATTTTGTTTTCATCTTCACACTTTAGTCTCAGCAATCTTCTATGACTTCCTGTCAAATGTCTCTCTAGGTTACTAGGTGAAGTGGGATGCTAACTCTCCAAATATAAAGGGACTGAGCTAGAGCTCTCTGAGCATTTGACTTCAGACCTTGTTGCCTTCAGATTGAATATCTATGCAAAGACCTTCTTTGCATAAAAAATCACCCCCCAAATTTAGTGGCTGGAAGAAGAAACAATCATTTTCTTATCTATCATAGTTTCTGTGAGTCAGGAACTTGGAGAAGTCTTGAAACATTTCATGTGGTTTTAATTGGATGGTGGTTGAAACTAAAACACCAGCAGTGTGTGAGTGTTCCAGTCTTTCTACATCCTTGTCAGCATTTGTATTTTCTGTTTTTTGAACTTTGCTATTAATGCTGGGGTTAGATAATATGTCATTATTGTTTTCATATGCATCTCTTTAATGGAATGATCACAAGAATTTATTTAAGTATTTATTAGCTGCCTGAATATTGTCTTTGGTGAAGTGTCTGTTCATATCTTCTACTCATTTTTAAATTGGATTATTTGTCTTTTTGTTGTTGAATTGTTGAAGTTTTCTACAAATTTTAGAGATTAGTCTGTTTTCTGATATGTCATTGTGAAATTGTTTTTTTCCTGTTCTATACAAAACCAAACCAAACTCACTACCATTGTTTGTCTTCTGATATTTGTGGATTTTTAGTTACAATTGATAATGTATTTATGCCAGGTATTAGGGTCTCTACATTTGCTTCTATTTTTATTTGATGGTCTTTATGGTTTTAGGTTTTCATTAAGGTCTTTGATCCATTTTGAGTTCATTTTTGCATATGAGGAGAAATCTAGATCCTATTTCATTTTTCTGCAAATGGATATCCAGTTTTTCCAGAACCATTTGTTAAAGAGAGTTTCTTTTCCTCGTTTAATGGTTTCAGCCCTTTGTTAAAGATCAGCTGTCCGTCATTGGATGGATTTACTTCTGGGTTGTCAATTCTGTTCAATTGAGCTATATGTTTATCACTGTACAAATAATGGCTGTTTTGACTACTGTGGCTGTATAGTTCCTTTCAACACTGAGGAGTGTGAGGTCTCCTAGTTTTCTTCTTTCAGTAGTACTTTGCTTATCTGGGATCTCTTTCTTTTCCATACCAAGTTAGTGATTAGTTTTTCCATCTTTTTAAAGAATGATGATGGAATTTTGATCATGACTGCATTCTATCTCTAGATTGCTTTGTGTATTATTATTGTTTTCTAAACTTTAAGTCTCACTATCCATGAGCATGGAAAATACTTCCATTTATATAAATTTCTTTTCATTTCTTATAGTTCTCTCTTTCTTTTTTTAAAAAATTTATTGTGATTTGCATGAAAGTTTACAAAACAAATTTATTTTCCATACAGCAGCTCACATACACTTTGTCTCATGACATTGACTGCAATTTCCCACAATGCAACATCTCCCCT
Source organism: Orycteropus afer afer (assembly GCF_000298275.1). Taxonomy (NCBI): domain Eukaryota; kingdom Metazoa; phylum Chordata; class Mammalia; order Tubulidentata; family Orycteropodidae; genus Orycteropus; species Orycteropus afer. Next base: position 728,510 of record NW_006922228.1, on the reverse strand, counting down.
CCCACTTCCTCCCCTTAGTTACCTTTTCCCTCCATGCACTCCTACCCGCAAGCTGTCTCTCTGCGTATACACAGCCCTTTTATTCTCCCATTCTTGATATCCCAAGGAGTGTATCTACCTAATGTAAATGTTTAGCTTATATGCCTGTCTTGTGTTTAGCTGGAAGATAAGGGAGTGGGTACAATTCCAGACCTGAAGGGTACTTAAGGGCCATAGTCTCAGGGATTTCACCAGGCTCTATCAGACCAGCAAAACTGGTCTTTTTTTTTTTATGATTTTGAGTTTTGTTCCACATTGTTCTCCCATTCTATCCAGGATGTCCTACATAGATCTCCCTCTGAGTGGTTGACAATGGTAGCCAGGCACCATCTAGTTCTTCTGGTCTCATAGTCTTATAGGCTGAGGATCACATGGTGTACTGATCCTTTGTACTAATTATTTCCATGCATCTTTGGTTTTCTTCATTCTTCTTTGCTCTGGATGAGGAGAGACCCACCATTGCTTCAAGATGGTCACTTGCAAGCTTTTAAGATCCTAGCTGCTATTTGCCAAAGTAGTAAGTGGAACAATGTTTTTTGTATAGCATGTTGTTCCAATTAAGCTTGATGTCCCATGCAACAATGGTCCTGAGCCCACAGTTCCAACTACTCACTTCCTCTGGGTAGCTGGCTGTGGCCAACAAGTTACTACAACCTTGTCCCTTGTCAGCTCTACTATATACCTGGACATTCTTACAGAACATACAAATATACTTGTAGACACATTGTCTGCCAACCATATACATGGTCATGGACACACTCATCCCTGCATAGACATACATGATCATTTAGCCTGTCCACCCATCTATCCACCTGTAGATCAATGTTTGCCATCACTGACAACACAGTACTATATGAGCAAAAGGGTTCATCTTTGTTATCTCTACCTCCCATGCACCTCTCTATGTCCTTTTCCTCAATGCCACCATTTTAATCCCTCACATTTGGTACATTGTCCTTCACTTCATCCAAATCAATACTTGTCTCTACTTATCTAGCAGTGTTTCCTCACATTCTCTCCCACCCTTGGTAACCAACAAAGACAGTTTCCTTCCATATATAAACCTTTCCTTGACTTTTTACCATATTGGACTAATACAATATTTGTCCGTATGTAATTGAGTTATTTCACTCAGCATAATGTCCTCCAAGTTCATTCACATTATCTGGTGTTTTGCAGATTCTTCGTTACTCTTTATTATTGTGTCGTATTCCATTGTGTGTGTACTATAATTTGGTCATCCATTCTTCTGCTGAGGAGCTCTGGTGGCATAGTGTCTAAGGCATTTGATGCTAACCAGAAGGCTGGCGGTACAAACCCACCAGCCACTCCTCAGAAGGAAAGTTGGGCAATTTACTTCTGTAGTGATACTGCCTCGGAAACCCAAGGAGGAGTTGCTGTGAGACAGATCCGACTCAACAGCAGTGAGTTTGGTTGTTATTTTTATTCTTCTGTTGATGGGCACCTAAGTTGTTTCCAACTTTTTGCTATTGTAAATAGTGCTGCAATGAACGTGGGTGTGCGTATAACTGTTCTAGTTCTGGCTCTCACTTTTTAAAGGATATATACCTAGTAATGGGACTGCTGGTTCAAATGATATTTCTAATTCTAACTTTTTAAAGAACCGACATACTGCCTTCCACAGAGCTTGTGTCATTTAAGTCACACCGGCAGTGTATGTGAGTCCCAATCTCCCCACATCTTCTCCAGCATTTGTTATTTTCTGTCTTATTGAGTTTTGCTGCTAGTTTTGGAGCAAGATGGTATCTCATTTTTATTTTGATTTGCATCTCTCTAATGCCAACATTATTCTCAATGGGGAGAGACTCAAGCCATTCCTCTTGAGAACTGAGCTAGGAGCTCTGATAGCATAGTGGCTAAGACACTTGCCTGCTAACCAGACGGCTGGTGGTTCAAACCCACCAGCCACTCCTCGGAAGGAAGGTTGGGCAATCCTACTTCCGTAGTGATACTGCCTCGGAAACCCAAGGAGGGGTCGCTATGAGTCAGGGCTGACTCGACGGCACATAAAAACAACAACAACAATGTCTAATAATCTTGAACATTTCTTCATGTGTTTGTTGACCACCCCAATATCCTCTTTGGTGAAGTGTTTACTCATGTCTTCTGCACCTTTTTTAATTGGATTATTTGTCTTTTTGATATTGAGGTGTTGGAGTTTTCAATAAATTTTAGAGATAAATCCTTTACAAGATATGTCATTGCCAAATATTTTTTTCCCGATCTATAGGTTCTCTTTTTACTTTTTTGGAGAAGTCTTAGGACACACATGAAAATTTTTAGAAAATTTTAATTTTTAGATCACATTCAACTAGTTTCTCTTCTGCTGTTTGTGCATTTTGGATTATGCTTGATAGTTTATTTATGCCATATGTTAGGGCCCATAAATTTGCCCCTATTTTTTCCTTGAGGAACTTTATAGATCTTGTTTCATTTTTCTTCAAATGGATATCCAGTTTTGCCAGTGCCTTTTGTTAAACAGACAATCTCTTATCCATTTAATGGATTTCAGCCATTTTTCAAAAATCAGCTGACCATAGGTTGATGGATCTATTTCTGGGTTCTCAATTCTATGTGTCTCATTCATTGTACCAATACCAGGCAGTGTGACTACTCTGGTTGTATAGTAGTTTTTGAGATCTCCTACTTTGTTGTTTTTCTTCAGTAGTGCTTTGCTTATTGAGGTTTCTTTCTTTTCCATATAAAGTTAGTGATAGGTTTTTTCCATATCCTTAAAGAATATTGATGGCATCTGGATTGGGATTGCATTGAATGTATGGATTGTTTTAGGTAGTATTGACATTTTCACAAAGTTCAATCTTACTATCCATGAGCATGATATATTCTTTCATTTATGAAGATCTCTAATGGTTTCTTGAAATAGTCTTTTGTACTTTTCTTTGTACAGGTCTTTTGTGTCTATGGTAAGATTTTTTCCCAAGTATTTTAAATTTTTGGTAGCTATTGTAAATGGTAATAATTTCCTTATTTCTTTTCCAGTAATCTCTTTGCTGATGTAGAGGAAACCAAATGATTTTTGGATGTTGATCTTGTATCCTGCCACTATGCTAAATCTCTCCATTAGTTCCAGTAGTTTTCTTGCTGAGTCACTTGGGTTTTCTATGTATAGGATCATATCATCAGCAAATAGGCATAGTTTGACTTCTTCCTTAGCAATATGAATGCCTTTGATTTCTTTTTCTTGCCTTATTGCCCTGGCTAGGACTTCCAGTACAATGTTGAATAGAAATGATGATAGAGGGCATTTTTGTCTGGTTCCTGTTCTCAAGAGGAATGGCTTGAGTCTCTCCCCATTGAGAATAATGTTGGCTGTTGGTTTTGCCTGTTGTTGTTAGGTGCTGTTGAGTTGTGTCCAACTCATAGCGACCTTATGCACAGCAGAACAAAACACCATCGGCTCCCATGCCAGCTTCATGATCTTGCTATACTTGAGCCCATCGTTGCAGCCACTGTGTCAATCCATCTCATTGGGAGCCTTCCACTCCTTTATTGACCCTCCACCTTACCAAGCATGACATCCTTCTTCAGGGAATGGTCCCTTCTGACAACATGACCAAAGTAGATGAGATGAAATCTGGCCATTCTCGCTTCCAAGGAGCCTTCCAGCTGCACTTCCTCAGGGACAGATCTGTTAGTTCTTTTAGCAATCCACAGTACTTTCAGCATTCTTTGCCAGCACCACAACTCAAAAGCATCAATTTTTCTTCAGTCTTCCTTATTCATTGTCCAGCTCTCGCATGCATATGAGGCGATTGAAAATATGGCTTGTGTCAGGTGAACACAGTCCTCAAGGAGACATCCTTGCTCCTCAGCACTTGAAAAAGATTCCTTGCAGCCAACTTGCCCAGTTCTATACATAATCTAATGTCCTGACTGCTGCTTCCATTGGCATCTATTGTAGAACCAAGCAATGTGAAGTCTTTGACAACTTCAATCTTTTCTCCATTTATCATGATGCTGCTTATAGGTCCAGTTGTGAGGATTTTTGTTTTCTTTATATTGAAATGTAATCTGTACTGCAGATTGTATTCTTCAATCTTCATCAGTAAGTGCCTCAAGTCATCCTCACTTTCAGCAAGCAAAGTTGTACGTCATCAGCATATTGCAGGTTGTTAACGATTCCTCCTCCAATCTTGATGCCATGTTCTTCTTCATATAATCCAGCTTCTCAGATTATTTGCTCAGCATACAGATTGAATAAGTATGGGGAAAGGATGCAACCTTGACACACTCCCTTCTTGATTTTAGACTATGCAGTGTCCCCTTGTTCTGTTCAAGTCAATCCTGGTCCATGTACAGGTTCCTCATGAGCACAATCAAATATTCTGGAATTCCTATTCTTCTCAATGTCATCCACAATCAAATGCCTACACAATCAAATGCCTTTGCATAATCAATAAAACACAAGTAAAGATCTTTCTGGTATTCTTTGCTTTGAGCCAGGATCAATCTGACAGCAGCTATGACTTCCCTTGTTCCATGTCCTCTTCTGAATCCAGCTTGCACCTCTGGAAGTTCTCTGTCAATATACTGCTGCAACCGTTTTTGAATTATCTTCAGTAAGATCCTACTTGCATGCAATATTAATGATATTGTTCTATAATTTCCACATTCTGTGGGATCACCTTTCTTTGGAATGGGTACAAGTATGGATCTCTTCCAGTCTCTTGGCATAACCAAGTGAGTACCTCCAGTGGGGCATCTGTTTGTTGAAACATCTCAATGGATATTCTGTCCATTCCTGAAGCCTTGTTCTTTGCCAACTCCTTCAGTGCAGCTTTGAATTCCTCCTTCAGTACCATTGGTTCTTGACCTTATGCAACCTCCTGAAATGGATGAAGATTGACCCAGTCTTTTTGGTACAGTGACTCTGTGTATTCCTTCCATCTTCTTTTGATGTTTCCTGCATCATTCAATATTTAGCCCATAGTATCTTTCAATATTGCAACTTGAGCCTTACATTTTTTCCTTAGTTCTTTCAGCTTGAGAAATGCCAAGCATGTTCTTCCCTTTTGTTTTTCTAACTCCAAGTCTTTGCACATTTCATTATAGTAATTGGTTTTGTCTTCTCTAGCTGCTCTTTGAAATCTTTTGTTTAGCTCTTTTATCTTGTAATTTCTTTCATTTGCTTTAGCTATTCTCCACTCAAGGTCAAGTTTCAGAGTCTCTTCTGTCATCCATTTTGATCTTTTTTCATCTTTTTTGTGACCTCTTGCTTTCTTCATGGATGATGTTCCTGATGTCATCCCACAGTTTTTCTGGTTTTTGGTATTTGTGTTCAATGCATCAAATCTATTCTTTAGATGGTCTCTAAATTCAGGAGGGATATATTCAAGATTATATTTTGGTTCTTGTGGACTCGTTTTAACTGTCTTTAACTTCAAGTTGAACTTGCATATGAGCGGTTGATGGTCTGTTCCACAATCAGCTCCTGGTCTTGTTTCGGCCGAAGATATTGAGCTTTTCCATTGCCTCTTACCACAGATGTAGTCAATCTGATTCCTGTCTATTCCATGTGGCAAAGTCCACATGTATAGTTGCTGTTTGTGTTGTTGAAAATAGGTATTTGCAATGAATAAGTCATTAGTCTTGCAAAATTCTATCATGCGATTTCCAGCATCATTTCTGTTACCAACGCCAAATTTTCCAACTACCAGTGATTCTTCTTTGTTTCCAACTTTTGCATTCCAGTCATCAGTAATAACACATCCTGAGTGAATGTTTAGTCAATTTCAGACTGTAGAAGTGGATAAAAATCTTCAATTTCCTCATCTTTGGCTTTGGTAGTTGGTGCATAAATTTGAATAACAGTCATATTAACTGATCTTCCTTGTAGGTGTATGGATATTATCCTATCACTGACAGCATTGTACTTCAGGACAGATCTTGAAACATCCTTTGTGATGATGAATGCCATGCCATTCCTCTTCAAATTGTCATCCCCAGCATAGTAGACCACATGGTGGTCTGATTCAAAATGGCCAAAACCAGTCCATTTCAGCTCACTAATGCCTAGGATATCAATCTTTATGCACTCCATTTCATTTTTGAAAACTTCCAATATTCCTTGATTCATGCTTTGTACATTCCACATTCTGATTATTAATGGATGTTTTCAGCTGTTTCTCCTCCATTTGAGCTGTGCTACATCAGCAAATGGAGGTCTTGAAAGCTTTACCTTATCCGTACCGTTAAGGCTGGTTCTATTCTGATGATTCAGCTCTTTCCTGGTCCTGTTTTGAGAGCCTTCTTACCTAAGTGGCTTATCCTCTTGCACTGTATCAGACAATGTTTCTGGGCTATTCATAAGTTGCACAGTAATGTATCAGATAGTGTTTCTCTGCTATTCATATGGTTTTTCCTGGTCAATTCTTTGAGAAGTGGATGGCCTCCTCCTTCTTCCTAGTCTGTCTCAGTCTGCAAACTCTTGATACCTGTGCACCATGTGCAACTCTCCTGGGTTTGAGACACCAGTGGCACAGCCTCAAGCCTCACAGCAACACGCCACCACAGTAGAACAAACTGACAGACAGGCTTTTCATCATTAGCTGTTCAAAACCTCTCCACCTTCCTCACCCTCCCTTTATGTAGATCCCTACCTCTTTCACACCACTTGGGAGGAACATGGCCTGGGCCCCTGGCCTTACCTTACCTGGATCCCTGTCTCTGCTTCCTCTCTCTGTCCTGGTCCCCACCCTCTGGCTTTTTCTCTGCTTTCTTGTTGCTTGAGAGCATCGTAGCCTGAGTCCCTGACCTTATCTGGATCCCTGCCATTGATTCCTCACTTTGTCCTGGTCCCCCACTCTGGCTTTTTCTCTGCTTTCCCCAGGTTTATCACTGCTTGGGTGGGCCGTGGCCTGGGATTCTGGCCTTACCTGGATCCCTGCCTCTGCTTCCTCACTTGGTTTTGCATATATGCCCTATATTATGTTGAGGAATTTCTCTTGTATTCCTATTTTTCTGAGGTTTGCTTTTTTTTTTTTTTTAAATCAGGAATGGGTGTTGGGTTTTATCAAACACCTTTTCTGCATCGATTGATATGATCATGTGTTTTTTTTCCTTTGTTTTATTTATGTGATAGATGATGTTGATTGTTTTTCTAATGTTGACGCATCTTTGCATACCTAATATGAACCTCACTTGGTCATAATATATTATTTTTTGATATGTTGTTGGAGTCTATTGGCTAGGATTTTGTTGAAGATTTTTGTATCTATATTCGTGAGGGTTATTGGTCTGTAGTTTTCTTTTTGAGTGATGTCTTTGCCTGGTTTTAGTATCAAGGTTATGCTTGCTTCATAAAATGAGTTAGGGAGGATTCCATCCTTTTCTACATTTTAGAATAGTTTGAATAGGATTGGTGTCAGTTCTCTGAACGTTTGGTAGAATCCTGTGGTGAATCTTTCTAGGCCAGACAGGTTTTTTTTTTGTTGTTGGTAATTTTTTATGACCTGTTCAATTTCTTCTTGTCATTGTCTGTTCAACTTTTCCACCTCAGTCTGTGTTAGTTTAGGTAAGCAGTGTGTTTTTAGAAATCTGTTCATTTCTTCTACATTTTCAAATTTGTTAGAGTAGAGTTCTTTAGAGTATCTTGATATTATCTTTTTTTATTTCAGTTGGTTCTGTTGTGATATCACCCAATTTGTTTCTTATTCATGTTGTTCATATTCTCTCCTTCTTTTCCTTTGTTAAATTTGCCAGTGGTTTGTCAATTTTATTAATGTTTTCAAAAAACCAACTTTTAGTCTTGTTGATTTTTTTCTATTGTCTTTCTATGTTTTGTTTCTCTGATTTCTGTTCAAATCTTTATTATTTCTTTTCTTCTGGTGACTGTAGGCTTTTTTGGTGCTCCTTTTCTAATTTTGGAGATGTTGGGTTAAGGTGTTAATTTTGGCTCTTTCTTTTTTTTTTTTGATGTATGCATTTATTGCCATAAATTGGCCTCTCATTACTGTTTTTGCAGTGTCCCCAAATTTTGGTATGTTGTGTTTTCATTCTTGTTTGATTCAAGAAATCTTTTAATTTCATTTTTTATTTCTTCTATTACCTAGTCGTTCTTTAGGAGGATATTGTTCAGTTTTAATGTGTTTGCTCTTTTTCTGTTGATCTTCTTATTTTTGGTTTCTAATTTGATAGCATTGTAATCTGAGAAGATGCTTTGCAGTATTTCAATGTTTTTAAATTTATTAAGGCTTGCTCTGTGGACTAACTTATGGTCTATTATGGAGAATGTTCCATGTGCCCTGGAAAAGAATGTATATTGTGCTGTTGCTGTGTGAAGTGCTTTGTAGATGTCTACTAGGTCAAGTTGGTGGATTGTATTGTTTGGTTCTTCTGTGTCTGTGTTGAGTTTCTTTCCAGTTTTTCTATCTTTCATTGAAAGTGGTGTATTAAAGTCTCCTACTATGACTGTGGAGTCACCTATTTGTCTTTTCAATTCAGTTAAAGTCTGATTTATGTGTTTTGGGACTCTCTCATTGGGTCCATAGATATGTATTATAGTTATATCTTCTTGTTGAATTGATCTTTTAGTCATTATATAATGTCCTTCCTTGTTTCTTATGGTGGTTTTTGTCTTAAAGTTAATTTTATCCAAAATTAATATTGCCACTCCTGCTCTTTTTTGGTTCCCATTTGCTTGATATATCTTTTTCCAACCTTTGATTTTTAGTCTATTTTTTGTCTTTCTTTCTAAGGTGTGTCTCTTGGAGACAGCATATTGATGGATTATGTTTTCTTTTCCTGTCTGTAACTCTCTATCTCTTGAATGGTGCTTTTAATCCATTTACATTCAGTGTAATTATTGATCAGTATGAATTTGTTGCTGTCATTTTGTTATGAGTTTTTTTTTTTTTTTTCGTGGTGTTGCTGACTTCTTTGTTCCATATAATTTTCTGTGCTGAACTCATTTTGTTTATGTTTGTTATCATTTTGTTCATTGCTGTTGTTTTACTAATTGTTAGCTATTTGTGCTTGTCCTCTTTTTTCATAGTGATGTGAAGGTTTATCATTTTTCTTTGAGGTTACCCTGTGATATAAACTTTTCTCCCCGAGTTCAGAACAGTGCAGTCTATCTTGCAACTCTCTTGACTTCCTCACCATTTAGAAGTTCTGTAACTACACAGTCTTTTCCCTCTTTTTGGTTTGTAGTTGTTCTCATTTGCCAGTTGTTGTCTCTGGTTCCCTGTTTATAATCTTGTAAGCTTATTTTATTTTGGATACTTCCAAAGCTGTATTGGTTTCTGGATTATGTGACCTTCTGTGTAAATGGTTGGTTGGTGTTTGCCATTATTCATTTTCTGTCCAAAGGACTCCCTTTATTATCTCTTGTAAGGTTGGTCTAGTTTTCACCACTTCCCTTAATTTCTTCTTAAATCTGGAAATGTCTTAATTTCACCATCATATTTGAGGGACAATTTTGCTGGGTATTTAATTCTTCACTGAAAATTTTTGTCTTTCAGGATTTTATATATACCATCCCATTGCCTTCTCTCCTGCATGGTTTCTGCTGAGAAATCAGAGTTTAGTCTTATTGGTTGTCCACTGTATGTAACTTAGATTTTCCTGTGTTGCTTTCAGGATTCTTTCTTTGTCTTTGCTTTTGGTGAGTTTGATGGAGCATATTTTTAGGTCCTTGGAATCTGAGAGAATGCTGTCACTTTAAATATCCAAAATGGCTAAACTTCCTGTAACATTTAAAATGGCTGTGCCTTCCAGACAGCCAAAAGTCCACAGTTCAGTTTGTCTCCTTCTTCACTGTTTCCCCTTTTATTCACCACCCACCAGTGCAGTCCTCTGTGCAGGTCCTGGCTAGCAGGGCCAATTTTTAGGTTAATTCTTAAGTCCTGGCAGTATCTAAACTGTCCATCCTGTCAGGATCATTGACAGTGTGCAGCTTCATATGTCTCCTTTTTTGGTGTTTTCATGCAGGTTCTTCTAGTAGTTGGAGTTTAGTCCACTTCTGTATCCTTCCTTTCAAAGCTCAGGGCTCCAGGATTATCTTCTGTATCTGTATTAATCGCTTCCTCTTTTTCTCTGTTGAAGGGGGTCTCTGTAGTTTGTCTGCCTATTCTGCCATCTTATGGGAACCTCATTTCTTATCTCGTTTGTAGTTTTCTTTGTACAGGTCTTTTGTATCTGGTTAAATTCATTCCTAGTTACTTCACCTTTTGGTGTCAGACTCTTAGTTTATGAACAGGTTCCTCATGAGCACAATTAAGTGTTCAAGAATTCCCATTCCTCTCAATGTTATCCATCATTTGATTTGAACCACACAGTCAAATGCTTTTGAATAGTCAATAAAAACACAACTAAACAGCTTTCTGTTATTCTTTGCTTTCAGGCAAGATCCATCTGACATTAGCAATGATAAACCTCATCCCACATCCTCTTCTGAATCCAGCTTGCATTTCTGGAATTTCCTGTCAATATACTGTGGCAACCATTTTTAAATTATCTTCAGAAAAATTTTACTTGCATGTTATATTAATGATATTGTTTGATAATTTCTACATTCTGTTGGATCACCTTTCTTTGGAATGGGTAAAAATGTGGATCTCTTCCAGTCAGTTCACCAGGTGGCTATTTCTCAAATTTCTTGCCGCCAGTGCAACATCTGTTTGTTTAAACATCTCAATGGGAATTCTGTCAATTCCTGAGCCTTGTTTTTCACCAATACCTTCAGTTCAGCCTTGACATCTTCCTTTGATACCATTGGTTCTTAGTCATATGCCACTTCCTCAAAGAGATGAACATCAACCAATTCTTTTTAGTACAGTGACTTTTTATATTCCTTCCATCTTCTTTTGATGTTTCCTGCATCATTCAATATTTTGCCCACAGAATCTTTCAATCTTGCAACTTAAGGCTTGAATTTTTTCTTCAATTCTTTCAGCTTGAGAAATGTCAAGCATGTTGTTCCTGTTGGTGTTCTAAATACCAGGTCTTTTCACATTTCATTATAATAATTGACTTTGTCTTCTCAAGCTGGTCTTTGAAGTCTACTGCTCAGCTTTTTTGACTTGTCAGTTCTTCCATTTGTTTCCCCTATTCTCCATTCAAGAGCAAGTGTCAGAGTCTCCTCTGACAATCATTTTGTTCTTTTCTTCCATTTCTGTCATTTTATTGACCTTTGCTCTTTCATCTGTGATGTTCTTGATGCCATCCCACAGTTAGTCTGGTTTGTGATCACTGGTGTTCAATATGTTAAATCTATTCTTAAGATAGTCTATAAATTCAGGTGGGATATAATCAAGGTCATATTTTGGCTCTTGTGAACTTGTTTTGTCTTCAGCTTCAACTTGAACTTGTATATGAGCACTTGATGGTCTGCTCCACAGTCAACTCCTGGCCTTGTTTTGGCTGAAGATATTGGGCTTCTCTATCATCTCTTTCCACAAATGTAGTCCATCTAATTCTTGTATATTCCATTTGGTGAGGTCCACAGTACAGCCACCATTTATGTTGTTGATAAAGGCATTTGTAATGAATAAGTCCTTGGTTTTGCAAAATTCTGTCATGTGATCTCCAACATAACTTCTATCACCAAGACTATAGTTTCCAACTACTGGTGATTCTTCTTTGTTTCTAACTTTCCCATGCCAATCACCAGTAACAATAAATACATCTTGATTGCATGTTTGGTCAATTTCAGACTGAAGAAATTGGTAAAAATCTTCCATTTCCTCATCTTTGGCTTTGGTTGTTGGTGTGTAAATTTGAATAATAGTAGTATTAACTGTTTTTCCTTGTAGGTGTATGGATATTATCCTATCACTGACCATATTGTACTTCAGCATAGATGTTGAAATATTTTTTTTGTGTGTGACTGGTGGCATAGTGCCTAAGGCATTTGACTGCTAACCAGGAAGCTCACAGTTAAAACCCACCAGCCACTCCTCAGAAGGAAGACTGGGAAATCGACTTCTGTAGAGATAATATCTCAGAAACCCAAGGAGGGGTGGCTACGAATCAGAACCAACTCAATGACAGTGAGCTTTTCTTCTTTTTGGTATGAATGCCGTGTCATTCCTCTTCAATTTGTCTTTCCTGGCATAGTAAATCATGATTGTCTGATTCAAAATGGCCAAAACACCACTTTCAGCTCACTAATGCCTAGGATATTGATTTTTATGCATTCCATTTCATTTTTTTTACAACTGCCAAGTTTCCTAGGTTTATACTTTGTACATTCCATGTTTCAATTATTAATGGATTTTGCCACTGTTTCTTACCATTTTGAGTCATGCCACAACAGCAAATGGAAGTCCAGAAAGTTTTACTCCATCCACTTCATTAAGGTAGATTCTACTCTGAGGAGGAAGCTCCTCCCCAGTCATATTTTGAGTGCCTCCCAATTGGAGGGGCTCATCTTCTGGCACTATATCAGACAATGTTTCAAAGCTACTCATAATGTTTTCCAGTAATACATTGTACAATGTTTCCCTGCCATTCATAAGGTTTTCATTGGCCAATTCTTTGAGAAGAGGTTGGCGCCTTCCTTCTTTTGAGGCTGTCTTGGTCTGGAAGCTCCACTGAGACCTGTCCACCATGTGTGACTTTTCTGGTTACTTTGTGCTTCTCTAATAGAAATACCCCAGGTGCATGTCTTTAACAAACAGGAATTTATTCACTTACAGTTTTGGATGCTAGAAGTCTGAGTTCAAAGGGCCAGGCTCTAGGGGCTGGGTGAAAGCTGCTTGAACTTGGGCTTCAGTTCTGCCCTTTGTTCCCAGCCCATTGAAGCTGAAGGTTTTCTTCACTTGGGCAGCTGATGGCTGCTGAGTCTGACAAACCCAAGATCAACAAAGCCAGAAGCCTCCTATATTGTATTATTTATTCCTTCTATTACCAAGTAGGTATTAAGCAGAGTGTTGTTCAATTCTATTCTTTTTTCTTTGATGTTCCTATTGTTGATTTCTAAATTTATAACATTGTGATCTGAGAAGATGCTTTGCAGTATTTCAGTGTGTCAAATTGATTGAGAATTGCTTTGTGGCCTAACAGATAATTTATTCTGGAAAATGTTCCATGTGCATTGGAAAAGGATGTATATTGTGCAATTATTGTGTAGAGTGTTCTATATACATATATGAGGTATAGTTGATTGATTGTTTTATCAGAAATTAATATTTCCACTCTTGCTTTTTTTTTTATCACTGTTTGCTTAATACTTGTTTTTCAATCCTTTGATTTTTAGCCTATATTTGTCTTTGTTTCTAAGATGTGTCTCTTATAGACAGCATATTGATGGGTAATGTTTCTGATTCATTCTGCTATTCTCTGTCTCTTGACTGGTGCATTTAATCCATATACATTCAGTGAAATTATCAATAGTAATCAATTTATTGTTCTGTCATGCATTTTTTGTGTGTGGAGCTGCTGAGTTCTTTGTTCTATGCATTTTTCTGTGCTGGTTTAATTTCGTTTATGGATTTTCATATCGTATCCTTTGTTGCTATTGTTTCAGTGTTCACTGAAATTTAATGATATTCTTTTTTATTTTGGTGAAGTTTATTATTATTATTATTAAGTTACCTTGTTATTTATTATCTTCAAAAGTTTAAAGTGTCCATTCTATCTTGCTATCATGCTGGCTTCCTTTACATTTGGAAATTCTCTAACTACATCATTTTTCTCTCTCTTTGCTTTGTAGTTATCATTTACAAATTGACATATCTGGTTCCCTTTTTCCACTTTTGTATGTTTATTTTATTTTTTATACTTCTATATAAAAAAATTGATTTGTGGGTGATTTTGTTATGTCTTAAACTCTGATTGTTTTCTGCTATTGATGGTTCTCTATTTAAAGGACTCCTTTTAGCATTTCTTGTAAATTTGGCATGGTTTTTACCAATTCTCTTAAGTTCTGTTTATCTGGGAATGTCCTAATTTTGCCATCATATTTGAGAGGCAACTTTACTGGATATATAATTCTTTGTTGGCAATTTTTTTCTTTCAGTGTTTTATATATGTCATACCATTACCTTCTTGCCTGCATAGTTTCTGCCAAGAAATCAGAGCTTAGTCTTATTGGTTCTCCTTTGTAAGTAATTTTTTTGTTTTTCCTAAGCTGCTTTCAGAATTCGTCTTTTGTTTTTGGTTTTGGAAAGTTTGTGATATGTCCTGGTGATTTTCCTTTGGGATCTATCCTACTTGGGGTTTGTTGTGTTTTTTGAATGCATATCTAAGGAAATTTTTCTTTCAAAATATCAACAATTATCATGGTAGTTTTTTTGGGTCTCTTCCTGTTCTGGAATTCGATCACATGTAAGTTATACTTTTGATGGTGTCTCAAATAATTCTTAGACTTTCTTTCTTTATTTTGTTCTTTTTCTCTTCTTGTTCCTCTAACAGAGTAGTATTAAGAGATTTGTCTTCAATTTCACTATTCTGTTTTCCATTGATTAAATTCTACTCCTTTGTCCTTCCAAAGCAATATCTATTTCTCAAATTTTACTATTAATCTTCTGGATTTATATTTTCTGTTTTTGTATGGTTTCTAATTTTCCATTTATTTGAACAATTTGTACTAAAAAAATTCTAGAGTTTTGTCTGTCTTTTCCATGATTATTTTTTTGTGGTTTCCTCAAAATTTCTCTCAATCTGGTGAAGGTACCTCTGGTAGTTAAGTTTCTGTGTCAACTTGGCTATCTGAGTGATTTAGCAATAGTGATGTAGTTGTCCCCATCATGAGATCACCTCCATGATAAGATCTGCTATGCAGAGCCAATCAATTAAAATGAAGTTTCCTCAAGTGTATGGTGTGCTTCCAATATATATGGATGTCCTGGCAAATATCTCTGGCTTTTTGCTCCATCTGAATCCTACATCTTGCTTATCATCTCTGAACTCTGGTTCCTGGACTTGAACCAATGACTTGCCACATGACCTGTTGATCTTGGGATTGTTGTCTTTGCATTCTATGAGCCAACAGTGTTCCATCTTACCTGCTGATCTTGGATTCATGAGCCTCCAAAGCCAGAAGTCTCCTATATTGTCTGTCGATCTTGGGTTCATCAGCTCCTGTAGATATGTACGTCAAGAAAAGCCTACAGCTTGATGTCTGACCCATGGACTTGGGATTTTCCAGCAACTACAACTATGTGAGCCATTACTCAAGATAATTTTCTCTTTCTCTTTCTCTATATACATAGGTGTCACTGGTTTTTCTTCTCTAGGGAACCTAGCCTAAGACAGTTCCTAAATATAATTTTTAAAAGTCTTTATCAAGTACTGTCAATAAAATTTCTTCCTTTGGAAGATTTTTCTGGCTCTGCACTTTGGTCAATGTTTTGAGCCATCTTTTCCAGGGTGTGTGTGTGTCTGTGTGTGTGATTTTACATTGTCTATTGTCTTTTAGACACTGTAGTGTTATTGTATTAGTTTGTTGATTTTATATTGGTTTGTTTCACCCTGAGTTTTGGTTTTGCTTTGTTTTAATATATCCAGGCCACAGGGAAAGCATTTTACTCAGCTCACTAATTTGTTAGCACTGAGGTGCTCGCCACCTGTCTCTGGGTGGATTTTGTAGCAAGTAGATGCTAGTCTCTGATTACTGATCACACAGAGCAGCTGAGGACAGCCTGGGAAAGTGTTGTCTGTTGTCTGTCACTGATCCAGTGGTACAGGGATAGGTAGTGGTAGTTACATACTGAGTGGGGTGGCAGGTGTAGTGCGTATAGCTGGGTAAAGTTGCTGGCTCTCAACTGCTGGGAAAAGATAGAAAGGAAAAAATAAAGATGAGAGGTAAAGAGGAAAAACAGGAAAAGAAAAAGGTAAGTGGGGAAAGAGGGGAGACCTAAAAAGGAAGAAAAATGAGAAAAGGAAGAAAATCAAAGAAGCAAACAAAAACAAATGTAACACAGTACTAACACCAGTGCTGGCCCCCAGGAGAAATGTGGTAGTAATTCCATGGGAGTATGCTGTGGATACAGAGGGTCAAGGATGGTATCACTGAATGTGGAGCTGGTGGAGCTGGCAAGGCACTTGCTCATGTGGATCCAAAGAAGAAGAAGAAGAGGAGGAGGAGGAAGAGGAAAAGGAAGAAGAAGATGATGAAGAAGAAGAAGAAGGGTACAATGGGAAGAAGAAGGAGAAAAGAAGGTGAGAGGGAAAAGGAAGAACTGGAAGAAAGAAAAAAGAAAAAGAAATAAGAGATGATGCAAAAACAACTGGTGCAAGTGTTAGCCACCAAACTCAGGCACACAGAGCTCACTCTTAGGTATTGCACACTACTACACAAGGGATGAGGGTGGGTGATACTGACTTTGGAGGGGGGTAGGCACTTGCTCCCACAGGATCAAAAGAAAAAAGAAGATGGGGTTGAAGAAAACGTGGTTGGGAAGAGAACTAAGAAGAAGGAAATTGAATTAAAAAAAAAAAAAAAAAAGGAAGCTACCATACATGGCTGCATGGGAACACAGCATTCACTCTGTAGTAGTACACGTCTTTGAACAGGAAGGCATGGGTGTGGGTGCTATGCTGCTACTTGCATGGGCAGTGGTGGGAGGGTCTCTTGCTTTTTGCAATTCCCCTTACCAAATAACAGGTCAAGGGAAGAGGACGAAAATAAAATAAAAGAAAAAGAGTGAGGAGAAGAAAGAAGAACTAAGCAGAAAAATAAAGGGCAATAGAGTAAAAAAAGTGACACAACCCTGGCAGTAGGGAGGGAGTTTGACTGGCCTTCAGGTTGGTAGGGGTAGAGGTGGCTGTGCCTCTGCTCATTGGAAGGTTGTGCAAGGGGTGAGGTCATACCTCTTTGATCATCTGATCACCAATGTAGGTGCTGGTGCTGTCCTGAGCAAGTGGAGCCTGTTATCTGATTCCTGCTCTGATAGGAACACTGCTTGCAACAATTCAAAATGGTCACACTGTGCCAGTTCGTACTTTACTGCTCTTTATTCACAGGTTTCATCCAGTCTCATCCTCTCATCAGTATTTGATCAACTTCTTTAGTCTTTTCTTTGAAACTCTGGGCTCCAGGATTGTCATCCATAGCCATTTCACTTGTTTTCTTGAGTCATTTTTGTGGAGAGTCTGGATAGTATATATGTCTAGTCCATCATCTTGGATCCTCTCCACTCTCACCTACATTGACTTTTAAGACAACCTTGGAAGTCATGCCATGTTGGTTCCTCAATATTCCATTGTTTACAAGTGAGGCCCAAGTCCATCGAGATACAGTAGGAAGATATGTGATTTTCACTTCTCAATAAGAGTAGAAAAGTTCTACAAGAACAAATGGGATGGAAATTTTTGTTTTATTACTTTATTACTGCCACAAATCTCTTCACGAAATATCCTAAATCTGAGAAACAGATATTTCCCACTAAAGTCTCTATGGACAGGCAAAATCATAAAATGTGTCCAGTTCTGAGTACCCATTTTACTTCAGGTTTGTGGGAGAATGGGAAACCAATCTTATAAGGAATAATCATAGGAACTAGTCTTATTATTCTTGGAGAAGAGATATAGGAGACATGATCACTAGTACATGTGAAGGACTGTTAGGTAAAAAAGGGGGTAGTCTTGTCCTGGGTTGCTCCAGAAGGGTGAATGAGTACAGAATTTTCAGTTTGTGTTTCATGGATCCTGAATATTTCAATGAAGAAACTCATGGATAGTCATCTTATTTATTTTATTTGAATGACTCAATTACTTTGTTCCTTAGTTTTATCATCTTCTAAATGGAGAAATAATAATACCATCTTCATAAGGTAACTGTAAGGATGAAATGAGTTAATGTAGGTATAATGCTTAGAATTGTTGTTGTTGTCATGTGCCATCGAGTTGGACCCGATTCATAGCGACTCCGCCTTGGGTTTCCAAGGCAGTATCACTATGGAAGTAGATTGCCCAACCTTCCTTCTGAGGAGTGGCTGGTGGGTTTGAACCACCAGCCTTCTGGTTAGCAGTCAAGTGCCTTAGGCACTATGCTACCAGAGCTCCCAGTGCTTAGAATAGTGACTAATATATAGTTAGCTCAACATATAGTTGTCCAACATCTAGTGCCATGTAAGTGTTTATTAAATATAAGTTTGAGAAGTATGAAGAAGTCGCATGGGAGGGTAGTGAATAGGCTCTTAGTCACTAGCTGACAGGAGTCATACATTTTGTTGAAGTGCTTATAAAGTGGTCCATAACCCCGCTCCTCCAAAATGAATTCTAGAAAACTAAAATGAAAACTGGAGGTTACCCATATGCTTGGTGTTTATGGATGTCTAGATCAGGGGTCAGTAAAATTTTTCTGTAAAGGTCCAATCCAAACCAAATCAAACTCACTGCCATTGGGTCCAGATAATAAATATTTTAGGATCTGTGGTTCACAGAGTTTCTGTCACACTACTCAACTCTGGACAGTGTGGAAGCAGCCAACATGTGTGTGAATGAAATTAATTGTTTGGCCAGGTTTGGCCCATGGTCCATATTGCTGACCTCAATCTGGCTCACGGATACCTGAGCAAATGAGTTTGGAATAAGGTGCTCATTGATAGAGAAGAAAAGCAACAGGTTGAAGGAAGCAACAGAGAGAAAGACAGAATGGGACAACAACACTATAACATCATCTCTCTTCTGGTGTTAATTCATTCACCTTTGATCAAGTCTTCTGTAGAGAATATAGGGACTATTGAAGCCTTATATCCACAGAGACACAGATGGGGCCATGTAGAAAAGAAAGTACATGGTCAATACTTTTTTTAAAATCATGATTGAATTGCAAGGTCTTTGAAAAGAGAGCTGAAGTTTTATTTTCCTCCTAACCAATTCCACCCCCCAGGAAAAATGTTCCTCATTCTGTGGATGCTCAGTGAATACTCACAGACTGTCTCTATTTCTTCACATACAATCAGATCTCCCCAGGTCCATGTGGAAACCTAAAAGTTCAAGAGGGAATAATTCAGTGAAACTCTTCCAGGGGAAGTTCAGTTCCCATGAGAAGTGATTACACACTAATGGAATTTTTGCACACTGGATGGAAAGATGATCTTTGCCTTTTGGCTGTGTTATAGCAGTAAGTGGGAGCCTGATTATTTCTAAGAGTGCAGATCTTCCCAGCACTGATAAGAATGGAATGCAGGCTACCATGGAGATTCAGGTCACTAATTAGTCCCAGAAGCCTCTGTGGTTTGAATAACTGTTGTATTAATTATGCATGCAATTACAATGTTCACAAAGGCCCCCAGCCAACTGCATTGCTGAGCCCAGTGATGGCATGGCGAGATGGAGGAGTGTCCCACCCATCACACTGTGGGGACCAGGGGATGGAATCACAGCTTGAGCATGCAGTGACCCTGCCTGAGCCCTCATCCAGCTGTTTGCAATATCCTGCCAGAGGGTTCATTATCACACAAAGTGGACAAAGGGAGGGAAGGAAGAGAGCCATTGTCTTCCCTCAGTGTGACCTTATTAGCTCTGTTGCAGTAGGATCCAGCATGGAAAGATGCAAAACAATCATTTGGACATTTTATTTTCTCAGTAACAAATAGAAGATGCTTCCAGATGTTTAACATGGCAATAATATGTCTGGGGTGTTTTCTGACTTTCACTTTCTATCTGAAGATTTTAAAGTTTCACTATGGTGTTGCTCAAACTCTTTCATCTCTTTCTCCTTTTATGCCACCCCTCCTCCTTCTTGTGTTCTCTGTGACCATAAAACCAAAATATACTTGCTGTGCTGTTGTAAAATAAACAGGTGATAAATTGCAGTCTCTGAGGCTGTTGGATATAATTCCATCAAGGGCCTTGGTTGAAGTCATAAACCACAAGAAGTGAAGCATGACCCACAAATAGCCTTCAAGATGGAATTACAGTTCCATAATTCAAAAGGGACCTTTGCAAAAATAATTCTTAAACTTAATTTTAATCTAGGGAAAAAGCCTTGACTGAGGTGGTATCTTCTGATCAGCTCATCAGTAAACAGTTTCTCTATGTTAATCTCTGCAGGAGTCCCTGGGTGGTACAAATAGCTACACACTAGACTACTAGCTGAAAGACTGGAAATTTGAACCCACCAGGAGGACAGAAGATAAGCCTTGTGATCTGCTTAAGAAAGGTCACAGCCTTGAAAATCTGTTGGAGCAATTCTACTCTTTAAAAATGGGGTTGCCGTGAGTTAGAATCAACTCTATGGCAACTAACAACAACAATCTTCTCTGCCTGGTAACATTTAGAAAGGTTGGGGTAAGTACCCTACCTGTTTTCAGGAGCTGTTGTTGAACAGAGACAGCAGTACAGTGAGCCAAACAGAACCAAAAAAGGGATGCTTGAAAGTTCACCATAGAAGAGCAAAAATTAGCATGTAGTGAGGACACACATTACCTTTCTTTTGAGAAGACATACTGAGTCCTTAAACTAGAGTGGACATAGTCTGTACCTTCATCCATTCACATCTCTCATTTCCCCTTTCTCACTGGTTGTGACATCATTTAGTGATTGTCGTGGATTTAATTATATCCTCCCAAACTGTGTCAACTTGGCTAGTCCATAATTCTCAGTGGTTTGGCAGTTATGTAATGTAATTTGGTGGTTATGGAATGATATAATCATACCCAATGATATGATCTGATATTATTATCCTCCATTTGTGATACATTGTAAATCCTGAATTTATGTGTTAGCAAGGTAGGATTATGTTATGTTAATGAAGATTAGGTTATGTTTGTTATATTAACGAGGCAGGATGCAGCATCCTGCATCACATCAGTGATCAATGTAAGGGGAGTTTCCCTGGGGTGTGGCGTGAATTAACTTTTAAATTACAGGAGATAAAAGGAGATAGAAGACAGCAGAGAGAGGAGGACCTGACCACTACCAAGAAAAAAAAGCGGGGCGCAGCACATGTCTTTTGGAAGAGGAGTCCGTGTGCTAAGAGCCTCCTAGAAGGAAAGCTTGGCCCACAGATGTTGAATGGAGATAAGGACATTACTCCAGATGTGACAGGGAAAGAAAGCTTTCCCCTAGAGTTGATGCTCTGAATTCAGATTTCTAGCCTCTTCAGCTGTGAAAGAATAAATTTCTGTTTATTAAAGCCATTCTATGGTGGTATTTCTGTAATAGCAGCACTACATAACTAAGATAGTGGTTGAGTTTGGGCCTTTTTAGCAAGTATGACATTGACATAAATTTTTTCTCTCCTCTGTATCTTACTATTTCTGTAAACGTGTTTCCTGTTTTCCAATCTGATTCTGCTTAATCTCCTAAGTCATTAAGGCCAATTTATCTCACACAACCTAAGAGTTATGAGACTTTTTCATGAAAGTTTATTGTATGATGAAAACAAATATTCACACTTTACAAGAAAATAAATCAAATCCAACAATTCCATAGGATGTGGATGTTTCACTAGCAGCTTCTGGTGTGTATAAATTAAGCCATCAAAATCCCCTAAGGATTCCCTGTAGCTTTGTTACTAAACAAAACAACATATGTGCAAGGGCTGGCATATGGTAAGGGCTTAATATATAGCCATTCATTGTCACAATTTGTACCATAAAATTAAGAAGTTTATTATGTATGCTTTTATGTACAGTTATCTGCTTTCCTAAGAAGGCTGAAATCATGAAAATAAGGGCCTTTTTGACCCTTTCTGCCTTTCCACAGAGAGAATGTGGGATATTACTTATAACAAGACCCATAGTTAAGAATAAGAAAAAAGCAACAGAAAAGAACCTGTCCAGCATGGACAAAGATGATTTATATATGAGACTTATGGAGATAAATTAAAAAATAATCAAAACTCCCCAAAACTTGAACATAGGGTTTACCCTGAACAGTTATTTTATATGCATGTCAGGAGCCATTTTGACTCCAGAAAAAGCAAATGGTTCCAGGAAGCTAGGTACAATGGTACTTATAAAGAGAAGAAGAGGGAGAAATATAGAAAATTTACTATTGGCTAATCTCAACATGATTGATTGAACCCTCCCTTCTCACTTTACTGAGATCAAAGATATCAGCTTACATCTGGCCTGGCTGCTAAATAGTTTGATGCTCCATCCACCTGCAGACATGAGGTTTTTTGAGATTTAAATTAGAAGGCTTGGTTTAACAGCTATCATTTTCTAGCAGGGTAAAACAAATTTATATTGCTTTAGAGAATTTTCTAGCAAGTTTTGAAGCTTTGGTAAGGCTCTTTGGGTTTCGTGAATTAGAAAAATCTTAACATCAAAGAAAGATTCCTGTTATTAATTTTCATCTTCAATAGATACAATTTACATATAGTAAAATTCACTCATTTTAAGTGTAAAATCTTACCATTTGTTTATCCATCCACCAGTTGTTAGACATTTAGATTGTTTCCAGTTTTTGGTTATTATAAATAAACCTGCTATGACCATTCATGTACAAACTTTTGTGTAGACACATGCTTATATTTCTCTTG
>NW_006922228.1:699948-704352 GCF_000298275.1 Orycteropus afer afer | reverse complement strand
TATTTAATTGTTTCAGCACCATTTGTTAAAAAGCAACATTTTTCCATTGAATTGCACTGGTATTTAACAACAGCATTTACCAGATATTTGTGAGTCTATTTTTTAGACTTTATTCTGTCCCACTGATCTATATGTATCCTCTTAGGCCAAACCAAATCACATTGTACATTGTTTTTGTTAGGCACCATTGAGTTGGTTCTGACTATTAGTGATCCTATGTATAATAGAATGAAACACTGCCCAGTCCTGCACCATCCTCACAATTGTTGCTACGCTTGAGCCTATTGTTGCAGCCACTCTAAAACCATCTTGTTGAGGGTCTTTCTCTTTTTCACTGACCCTCTACTTTACCAAGGATGATGCCCTTCTCCAGGGACTGGTCCTTCCATGTCTAAAAGTACATGAGATGAAATCTCACCGTCCTTGCTTCCAAGGAGAAATCTGGGTACTTCTTCCAGAGAGATTTATTCATTATTCTGGCAGTCCATGGTATATTCAATATTCTTTACTAAGCCTATAGTGCAAAGGCATTAATTCTTTTTCAGTCTTCCTTATTCATTGTCCATTTATCACATGCATATGAGGCAATTGAAAATACCATGGAAAAATGGTGTGGGGCGGTGTCTGATCTCTAACTTCACAAGGATCAAGATCAACAGTCCAAGGCTTATTCCTATGAAGTGGACGTCAGACATGCAACTGTGCTGCAAACTTTCTACAATTCTGACACCAGCTGACCCTACTACAGCACTCTACTTCTCTGCTGAGTTCGATAATCCATTGCAATGACCACACAGAACTCACAGACAATATTCACAATTATGGGATTTATTAGGGAAGTAACACATTACAATTCAGAGTCAGAAATACTCAGCATACAGTTCTTTGATCAGGACAGCCTCCCCTCAGCTGTGACCAAAGGCAGGTCTCTTGCTGGACTTCAGTTCCTCAGCCTGGCCTCAGCCTTGCTTGGGCAGTTGTTATAAATATCTTTTAGCGCTGCTGATCGGTGCCCAGAGAAGCAAACCATTTGGCCAGCAAGCCTCCTGCCTGAGAACACTCAAGTTTCTTGCTCCATAAATCAGTGAGCCTAGCTCCACTGATAAGTGCCTAGATACAGTCCACTCCACCAGCAAAACTCCTGCCTGAAGGAACTCAGTTTTCCTGCTCCATGGGCTTGGAGGCTCACCACTTTCTCTCATGCTTGTCTTTTGATTCTGCACCTCTGTTGCCACCATTTCTCTGCTACTGCTTCTTCTCATCTCTCATCACCTCTGGTCACAACTCTTTCTGCTGGATCGAGGAGGTTCAACACAGGGACCCTCAGGTCAAGGGATATACTCCACCTTGGCTCTTCTTTCTTGATGGTAGTGAGATCCCCACTTTCCACCTCTGGGATGGCTCACTTTAAGTTTAGTGGGATGGCAAATTTGACCAATAGCCTGGTTCAGGTTCCATGCAACTAATTTGCATTGTCCCTCCCCCACAAGAGTGCTATGATATTTACATTATTAGCAAACCATCCAAACCCCTTGGTGGGGCACAAGCACCTCACATTTGCATAGTCCCACCTAGTCATTTGGTGGGAATTATAAAGAATATAGCAAGAAGGATCTTTCCAAAAAATTCACTGCATTAAAAGTACAATGAAAATGTCCTCCAAGTGACATTTTTTATTTTTAACACTTTATTTTTTAATTTTTTATTTTAAGAGTTTGTTTTATGTTCAACATTATGTGTACATTTTAGTTTCACTCCCCAACCCTAACCCAGTCTTCTCCCCTCCCTGTCCAGTAACTCTTCCCCCATGTCCATCATAGATATGCACTCCTGTTTCTCCTGCATTTCCTCCATGTGAATGTTGCCCCTCTGTTGCCTCACGGTCTATTGCTCCAAGGGATGCATTTCCATACAGTATGTGCGTGCATCACCCTGGGTTGAGTGGTCTACATGTACATTTTGTTAACTATTGGGCTGAGAGCCAGCCCTTGGGAGTGAGCTTTATCCAGGTCAAGAATGTATGTCTCACCAGACTCCATCCAACCAGTAATTCTGGTCATTATTGAGTTTTTGGATTTTGTTCCATATTTCTCCTCCCACTCCATCCAGGATCTCTATATTTGATTCTTTCCTGAGTGATTGGCATTGGTAGCTGGGCACCATCTTGTTCTTCTGGTGTTGAGGCCCATCGTGTCCTAGGGCTGATTGCTTCCAAATACCTTTGTTTGTTTGTTTGTTTTGCACTCTTCTTCTCTTCTGATTATAGGAGACTATTAGTTGCATCTTAGATGGCCACTTGAAAACTTTTAAGACCCCAGTCACTACTCACCAATGTAGGATGAGGAACAAGGCTTTTATGTATTTTGTTGTGCCAATTGAGTCTGGTGTACTCCAGTACTATTGTCCTGAGATGGTCGAGCCATTGGATCTCTCTCACACTGTCTGTGCGTCTATGAGGGATTACTGTGTCTGTTTTCTATTGTTTCTGTAAGGATTACAAGTATTTTGTATCACTGGTATCAGTGCAAGATTAGCCTGTGCTGAATCTATCCTTGGTCTAGAGTATACTCCTGTTCACTGACCCCCATCTGATCCTCTCAGGTGTTTATGTGTTTGTCTGTAACCTGATGTTTGGTGTTAATGGTAATGCAGTATTGTGAGCACACTGGTTGGTATTAGCATCTGTCGTCTATTTCCTATGTGCACAATTCAGTGTCCTCTCTTTTCCTAATGGTATCGTGGTGGGCACAGACTCTTTCTATATATCCCTCACCTTACCCACATCAGTGTATGGGCCCCAGTTTGCCTGAAGTTAATCCCTCCTCTTCCCTTCCCACCGTGGTACCTACAAAGTGAGTTCCATTTCACAAGCAAACCCTTCTTTTTCTTTTTACAGTAATGAGCTCATACAGTTCTTGTCCTTCTGCGACTGACTTATTTCACTCAGCATAATGTCCTCCAGGCTTATCCACATTGTGAGATGATTCTCATAACCTTCATTGTTCTTTAATGTAGCTTTGTATTCCATTGTGTGAATGCACCATAATTCGGTTATCCATTCATCTGTTGATGGGCATTTAGGTTGTTTCCATCTTTTTGCTATAGTGAATTGTGCTGTGATGAATATAGGTGGGAATATATCTGTTCATGCACTATCTCTCAACTCTTTAGGATATATTCCTAGTAATGGAATTGCTAGGTCAAATGGTATTTCTATTTTCAGTATTTTAAGGAAATGCCATACCATATGCCGCAATGGTTGTACTATTTTACAATTCCACCAGTAATACATAAGAGTTCCAATCTCTCTGCAACCTCACCAATAATTGTTATTTTCTGTCCTGTTAAACTTTGCTATTATTGCTGGGATGAGATGATCTCTCATCATTGTTTTGATTTGTATCTCTTTAAAGACTAATGGATTGCCCAACCTTCCTTCCGAGGAGTGGCTGGTGGATTTGAACTTCCAGCCTTCTGGTTAGCAGTCAAGTGCCTTAGGCATATTGTTGTTGTTGTTATGTGCCATTGAGTCGGCCCCAACTCATAGCGACCCCTCCTTGGGTTTCCGAGGCAGTATCACTATGGAAGTAGGATTGCCCAACCGTCCTTCCGAGGAGTGGCTGGTGGGTTTGAACCGCCAGCTGTCTGGTTAGCAGGCAAGTGTCTTAGCCACTATGCTTCCAGAGCTCCCTTAGGCATATTAGGGCCCCATATTTGCCCCTATTTTATCTTTGGTGAATTTTATATTTTGGGGTTTTACATTTAAGTCTTTGACCCAGCTTGAGTTTATTTTTGTGTATGGGATGAGGTATAGATCTTGTTTCACTTTTCTACAAGTGGATATCCAGTTTTCCCAGCACTATTTGTTAAAGAACCTGTCTCTTTGGGTCTCCAATGGGTTTTGGACCTTTGTCAAAGATCAGCTGTCCATAGATGGATGGATCTATTTCTGCACTTTCGATTCTGTTCCATTGGTCTATCTATCTGTCATTGTACCAATACAATGCTGTTTTGATTACTGTGGCTGTATAGTAAGTTTAAAGATCCAAGAGGTGAGATCTACCACTTTGTTCTTCTTCTTCAGAAGTGCTCTGTTTATCTGAAATGTCTTTCATTTCCATAGGAAGTTAGTAATTGGTTTGTCCATGTCCTTAAAAAAATCTGTTGGTATCTGGATCAGGATCACATTAAATGTATAGATTGCTTTAGGTAGTATTGACATTTTCACAATATTCAGTCTACCTATCCATGAACAAAGGAGCTCTGGTAGCATAGTGCCTAAGGCACTTGACTGCTAACCAGGAGGCTTGCGGTTCAAACCCACCAGCCACTCCTCAGAAGGAAGGTTGGGCAATCCTACTTCCGTAGTGATAACTGCCTCGGAAACCCAAGGAGGGGTCGCTA
>NW_006922228.1:663391-682466 GCF_000298275.1 Orycteropus afer afer | reverse complement strand
GGTCCAAGATTATCTTCTGTGTCTGTGTTAATTGGTTTCCCTTTTCTTTGTTGAAGAGGGTCTGTGCAGTCTTTCTGCCTAGTCCGCCAACTTGCCCAGCCGATATTTTATCTTTTTAGTAGCTATTATAAATGGTATCATTTCCCTTATTTCTTTATCAGAGGACTCTGTTGGTGTAGAGGGATTCAACTGACATTTTTATGTTGACGTTGTATCCTGCCACTTTGCTGAACCTCTCTATTAGTTCCAGTAATTTTTTTGTTGAGTCTTGGGTTTTCTATGTACAGGATCATATCGTCTGTACATAGAGATAGTTTTACTTCTTCTTTGCCAATTTGTATGCCTTTTATTTCTCTTTCTTGCCTTATTGGCCTGGCCAGGACTTCCAATACAATGTTAAACAGAAGTGGTGATAGAGGGCATCACTTTCTGGTTCCCATTCATAAGGGGAATCCCTTGAGTCTCTCCATTAATAATGATGTTGGCCAGTGGCTTTGCATATATGCCTTTTATTATTGTTGAGGAATTTCCATTCTATCTCTATTTTGCTAAGAGTTCTGAATAGGTGTTGGATTTTATCAAATGCATTTTCTGCATGGATTGATATAATGTTTGTACTTTAGAGAGGTTTGGAAGCAAATTTGTTTTGACTACTGCTTCTAGCTTCCAAGTAAAATGAAATCTTTTCTCCATTTATCATAATGTTGTTTATTGATCCAGTTGTGAAGATGTTTGTTTTCAGTAATCCATACTGCAGACTGTAGTCTTTAATCTTCATCAGTAAGTGCTTCAAATCTCCTTGGCTTTCAGGAAACAAAGGTTGCATCATCTGTATATTATAGGCTGTTAAGCAGTCTTCTTTCAATTCTGATGGTCCATTATTTTGTATATAGTCCAATTTCTCAGATTGTTTGTTCAGCCTGCAGATTGAATAAATACGGTGAAAATGTATTGTACATCCCTGATGCACACCTTTCCTGATTTTAAACAATGAAGTATCCTCTTGTTCTGTGAGGAACTCTGCATTTTTGCCTATTTACAGGTTCCATGTAAGCACAATTATGTGTTCTGGAATTCCCATTCTTCACAATGGTATCTATAATTTGTTATGATACACATAGTCAAATGCCTTTTCATACTCAATAAAACACAGGTAAACATCTTTCTGCCATGCCCTGATTTCAGCCAAGAACAATTCAACAACAGCAATGATACCCCTTGTTTCATGTCCCCTTCTAATCTGACCCAAATCTTTGGCAGTTCCATGTTGATACACTGCTGCAACCATCCCTGAATTATCTTCTGTATATTCAATAATTTATATACCCTAAAATTTATTGAGACTTGCTTTAACCCCAGCAATATTGTTGACTATTGTATGTGCATTTAAAAACAATTTATGTTCTGTTTTTGTTTGTTTGTTTCTTTTTTTTTTTGCAGGGTTCCCTCCCCTCCCCTATCACCCCAGGTAACCAACAAAAATATTTTCTATTATAAATAGTGCTGCAATAAACATGAGTATGCATATATCTGTTCTTGTCCTGGCTCTCACTTCTTTAGGATATATACCTAGTAATGGAATTGCTGGATCAAATGTTGTTGTTGTTATGTGCCGTCGAGTCAGCCCCGACTCATAGCGACCCCTCCTTGGGTTTCCAAGGCAACATCACTATGGAAGTAGGACTGCCCAACCTTCCTTCTGAGGAGTGGCTGGTGGGTTTGAACTGCCAGCCGTCTGGTTAGCAGGCAAGTGTCTTAGCCACTATGCTAGCAGAGCTCCCGCTGGATCAAATAGTATTTCTAATTCCAACTTTATAAGGAATTGCCATACTGCTTTCCACAGTGGTTGAATCATTTGACAGTTCCAACAGCAGTATACGAAGGTCCCAATCTGTTATTTGTTATTTTCTGTCTTGTTGAACTTTGCTATTAGAGCTGGAGCAAGATATACCATCTCATTTTTGTTTTGATTTGGATTTCTCTAATGGCTAATGATTGTGAACATTCCCTCATGTGTTTTTTGGGTGCCTGAATATCTTCTTCTTTAGTGAAGTGTCCATTCATGTCTTCTACCCTTTTTTGAATTGGATTATTTGTCTTTTTGTTGTTGAGGTGTTGGAGTTTATAAATTTTAGGGAAAAGTCCCTTGTCAGATATGTTGTTGCTGATCTCCCCCACCCCCAGTCTGTGGGTTCTCTTTATACTCCTTTGGAGAAGACTTGTGAAGCACACAGAAATTTAATTCTTATAAGGTCCCATTCATCTAGTTTATCTTCTGCTGTATGTGCATTTTGGGTTATGCTTCACAGTCTATTTATGCCATAAATTAGGGCCCCTAAATTTACCTCTAGTTTTTCCTTGAGGAACTTTATAGTTTTACGTTTCACATTTAAGTCTTTGATCCATTTGGAGTTAGTGTATATATATATATATATATATTTGTGATTTTGGTAATAGTTTACAGAGCAAATTCACTTTCCATATAAGAGCTCACATACACTTTGTCTCATGACATTAACTGCAATTTTCCACAATGCAACAGCTCCCCTCCCACTTCCTCCTGATAGTTACTTCTTCCCTGTGTCCTTCTGTGTTAGACTGGGTCCCTAGATAAGTAAAAACAGTAAAGCTTACATATATATAGAGAGAAAGAGAAATTTATCTTAGGAAAATGGCTCACACACTTATAGAAGCTGGAAAGTCCCAAGTTCTTGGATCAAACGTCAAGCTGGAGGCTTTTCCCAACTCACGCAGCTCCAGAGGCTGAGGAGCTCAAGGTTGGCAGGCAGTATGCTGGCTGTTGACTCCAATGAATGATGAATCCACGATCTCCAGGCCAAATGGTGGGTTGTTCGCTCATGGACAGTTGTAGGCTGCACAACAGAATCTCGATCCACAGAAGAGTGTCTCTTTTCCCAGGATGTCCATAAATATACTGGAAGCAGGCCACACCCCTAGCGAAACTACTTT
Organism: Orycteropus afer afer; assembly: GCF_000298275.1. Lineage (NCBI taxonomy): Eukaryota > Metazoa > Chordata > Mammalia > Tubulidentata > Orycteropodidae > Orycteropus > Orycteropus afer. The sequence goes on along the minus strand of NW_006922228.1, from coordinate 679,496 downwards.
TCAACAGATTGGTTGCTCAAAACATATACATCTGATCCCATCATGGGAACAACCCACACCACAATTACTTAAACTACGCAGAATTGTGGTCCAACCAAGTTGACACACAGCTCCAACTACCACAGTCCACCCCCTGTCAACTTGGCAGTTGTACACATCTTATTAACTGTATATAATCTCTAAATAAGGACAATCATAAAGTCATATTTGTGCCTAACATGATATGCTAACATGCGTACAACTGAAATGCATTAACCTTATTTACATTCAACAGTTCACAACAGAAGGAAACAAAACATTTGATGCACATAGACAATGAAGAATTATAACAATCACAGTCCTTGTTTCCACAACTGGTCATGTGGTCATAGCTGATGTTTAGTACTACCTTCTTCTGCCACCCATTCTGTACTTCCCTTGCCCTCAACAAGCATGTCAGCTGGTCGTGGTTTTTTGCCTGGTGGGGTGACCCAAACTTTCATTCATGAAGGATCTGGGCCATTAGTAATTATATCAGAATTGGGTTTCTGTAATTTTTCATTGAATTTAATCACAGGGCATAGGAGTACTAAGAAATATCCTTAAAAATCTCCTGTATTCCAGACATATTTTACTTTACCTCCATTATATAATGTCAATCCAACTTCCTCTTGGTAATTAGGATTGATCACACCAGATAGTTCAGTAATACCCTTCTTTGTCTGTTGATCTAGAGGAATGAGGAAGCCAAAATGACCCGTTGATATTCTTAATTTCCAGTTCAGTGCAATCAGTATCATGTCTTCAGGTGGGAGTGTTCCTCCCTTTGGGACTAAGATCTAGACCCACAGAGCATAGTGTAGCAGGGACAGGAAGCAAAAATTTCTTGAGTGAGTCACTAGGGGTAATAGTGGTACCACTCTTGTTTCCACCCTTGGTTCCTGGACTCATGAATCTAGGCTACTGGAGAAACAATATCATATATTGAATGCTGGTTTAGAGAATATACAGCTTCCAGGAGAATATTGCTCCAACCTTTCAAGGGATTGTCGTGTAGCTGGCACTGTAATTGTGGTTTCAGTAGGCCATTCCATCGTTATATCAAGCCAGCTGCTTCAGAAAGATGGGGAACCTGGTAAGAGCAGTGAATTCCATGAGCATAGGCCACTGCCACACACCATTTGCTATGAAGTAAGTCCCTTGATCTGAAGCAATGCTGTGTGGGATACCATGACAGTGGGTAAGACATTATTTAACTCCATGGATGGACATTTTGGCAGAAGAATTGCATGAAGGGAAGGAAAATCCATAACCAGAATAAATATCTACGCCAGTAAGAACAAAATGTTGTCTTTTCCATGATGGAAGTGGTCCAATGTAATCAACCTGCCACCAGGTTGCTTGGTGATCACCCTGAGAAATGGTTCCATATCACAGACTCAGTGTTGGTCTCTGTTGCTGGCAGATTGGACACTCAGCAGTGGTGGTAGCCAAATCAGCCTTGGTAAGTAAGAGTCCATGTTGCTGAAATCATGCCTAACTTCCATCCCTGCCACCATGGCCACTTTGTTCATGAGCCCATTGAGCAAGGAGAGGAGTAGCTGGGGGAAAAGGATAGTTGGTTTCCACTGAACGTGTCATCCTATCCATCTGATTGTTAAAGTCCTCTTCTGCCAAGGTCAGCTTTTGGTGGGCATTCACATGAGACACAAATATCTTTACTCCTTTGGCCAGTCAGATCTATCCACATACTTATTCCCCATACATACTGTCACCAACTTTCCAATCATGCTCTTTCCCAGACAATCCGGCCAAGCCATTAGCCATTAGCCATTAGCCATTAGCCATTAGCCACAGCTCATACATCCATATAAAATCACACATCTGGCCATTTCTTATTCCATGCAAGGTGAACAGCCATATGCACGGCTCAAAATTCTGCCCATTGGGAGGATTTCCCTTCACCACTGTTCTTCAAGGGAGTCCCAGAAAGCAGCTGCAGTGCTGCTGCTGTTCACTTTCAAGTGGTGCCTGCATATTGAGCAGAACCATCTGTAAGCCAGGCACAAGATTTCTTTTCCTCAGTCAACTGATCATAAGGAACTCCCCATGAGGCCATATCACTGCAGACTGGGAGAGGGAAGGTAATGTGACTGGAGCAGAGACCATAGGCTTTTGGGCCACTTCCTCATGCAACTTACTTGTGCTTTCAGGTCCTGCTCGAGCCTGATCTCTGATATACCACTTTCATTTAATGATGGAGTGCTGCTGTGCACATCCAACTTTATGACTCTGTGGGTCAGCCAACACCCAGTTCATGATGGACAGCTCAGGCCTCATGGTCACTTGGTGGCCCATGGTTAGGCATTCAGTCTCTACTAAAGCCCAGAAACAAGCCAAAACGTGTTTTTCAAAAGGAGAGTAGTTATCTGCAGAGGATGGCAGGGCTTTGCTCCAAAATCCCAAGGGTCTTGTTACAATTCACCAATAGGGACCTGCCAAAGACTCCAAACAGCATCTCTATCTACTATAGACACTTCAAACACCATTGGATCAGCTGGATCATGTGGTCCAAATGGTAGAGCAGCTGTCATGGCAGCCTGAACCTGTTGCAGAGCCTTCTGTTGTTCTGGGCCCCACTCAAAACTAGCAGCTTTCCAAGTCACTTGATAAATAGGCCGCAGCAACACAACCAAATGAGGGATATGTTGCTTCTAAAATACAAAGATGCCCACCAGACTTTGTGCCTCCTTTTTGGTTGTGGGGGAAGCCAGATACAAAAACTTATCCTTCACTTTAGTAGGAATATCTTGACATACTCCACATCATTGGGCCCCTAGAAATTTCACTGAGGTGAATGGTGCCTCAATTTCTGATGGGTTAATTTCCCAAAGTCTAGCATACATATTTCTCCCCAATAAGTCTAGAGTCATTGATACTTCTTCCTTACTAGGTCCAATCAGTATAAGGTCATCAATATAATGGACCAGTGTGATGTCTTGTGGAGGGGAAAGGCGATCAAGATCCCTACAGACTAAATTATGACATAGTGCTGGGGAGTTGATATACCCCTGAGGGAGGACTGAGAAGGTAAACTGTTGGCCTTGCCAGCTGAAGGCAAACTGCTTCTGATGGTCCTTTGAAATTGGTATTGAGAAAAAGGCATTGGATAGATCAATAGCTGCATAGCAAGTACCAGGAGATGTACTACTTTGCTCAAGCAAAGAAACCACTTCAGAACAACAGCTATAATTGGAGTCACCATCCAATTAGGTTTATGATAATCTACCATCATTCTCCAAGATCCATCTGTTTTTTGCACAGGCCAGATAGGTGAATTAAATGGGGATGTGGTAGCAATCACCACTCCTGCATCCTCCAAGTCCTTGGTGGTGGCAGTAATCCCTTCAACCCCTCCAAGGATAGGGTATTGCTTTTGGTTTAGTATTTTTCTAGGTAGAGGCAGTGATAATGGCTTCCACTTGGCTTTTCCTACCATAATAGCCTTTACCCCACTCTTGGTACAAAATGTGTTAGATTGGGTTCTCTAGAGAAGCAAAACCAGTACAGTTTATATATTATATAGAGAGAGAAATAAATTTATCTTAGAAAATGGCTCACACACTTATAGAAGCTGGAAAGTCCCAAGTTCTTGGATCAAACATCAAGCTGGAGGCTTTTCCCAACTCATGCAGCTGCAGAGACTGAGGAGCTCAAGGTTGGCAGGCAGTATACCAGTTGTTCACTCCAATGAGTGACTAATCCATGATCTCCAGGCCAAATGGCAGATTGTTCATTCATGGACAGTTGTAGGCAGCACAACAGAATCCCGATCCACAGAAGAGTGTCTCTTTTCCCAGGATTTCCATAAATATACTGGAAGCAGACCATGACCCTAGGGAAACTCCCTTTCAACAGATTGGCTGCTCAAAACATATACATCTGATAACATCATGGGAACAACCCACACCACAATTGCTTAAACCACACACAATTGTGGTCCAGCCAAGTCGACACACAACTCCATCTATCACACTTTCCCTCCATACATTCCTTCCCCCTGAGCTGTCTCCCTGTGCATATATAGCCCTTCTGTTCTTCCATGATTGATCTCTTCAAGGAGTCTAACTGCCTAATGTAAATGTTCACCTCATATGCCTGTCTTTTGTTTGGCTGGAAGACACAGGAGTGGGTTCAATTTCAGACCTGAAGGGCAACTAGGGGCCATAGTCTCAATGGTTCCACCAGGCTCTATAAGAACAGCAAACCTGATCCTTTTTTATTTTATTTTCTTCAATGATTTTGAGTTTTGTTCCACATTGTTCTCCTACTCTATACAGGATCTCCTACATAGATCCCCCTTCAAGTGATTGACAGTGCTAGAAGGGTACTGCAGTGTAGTAAATTACTTAGTGTGGCTTTTCTATCCATAAGTCTTTGTAAACTCCAAGGTGGGATTTTTCTATGAGCAACTGAGGAGCCCCTGATTGCTGAAGCTATCCACCTGGGTTATTTCTGTTGGGCATGGCACAATACAATGTTCTGGGATGTTCCCACTCTCTCTCACGTGCTTAGAGTTCTGATGCTGTGATTGGCTAGTTTGACCACCCTTCCGGGCTCAAAAGGAGGCCTCCTGGAGGCAGAGCTCTCTCTGACTGCTGGTTGAGGAAGACGTGCTGCTGAAAGAGATATGCACCCCTGAAAGAGACACGTGTTGCTGGGAAAGAGACACAAGAGACACGCATTGCTGAGTGAGACGCCGAGGGACCAGCACTGCTGGGAAAGAGACTGTGAGAGACTGTTGGCTGAGGGACGGTGGGCTGGGAGAGAGACTGAGCATTTTTCCTGAACTTGAATTGTAGCCTGTGGTGCTTCCCTAATAAACCCTGTAATCTGTGAGTTCTGTGTGGCCACTGCAGCGAATTATCAAACCCAGGAGAGAGGTGGTGGGTGCTTTGGGAGGGAGGAATGGTTGGTGAAAGGGCTGGAGGGAGGCAGCATGTCTGGCCTTGCAGTAATAGGCCTTGGGTTACTGCTGGTAATCCTGTCTTCCTCTTGTAGGGTTAGAGGAGGTCAGAAGATGTGGCCTTCTTGCCGTTTTTGCAGGTACCATCTATTTCTTCTGGTCTCATAGTCATATAGACTGAGGATTGTGTGGTGTACTTGTCCCTAGAATAATTGTTTCCATACATCTTTGGTTTTCTTCATTCTTCTTTGCTATGTATGAGAACAGACCCATCGTTGTATCTAGATGGCCGCTTGCAAGTTCTTTAGATCCCAGTCGCTACTCTCCAAAGTAGGATGTGGAATAATGTTCTGTGTAGTATGTTATGCCAATTGAGCTTGATGTCCCCCATAAGTATGGTCCTGAGCCCACAGATCCAACTACTCACTCCCACTGGGTAGCTCGCTGTGGCCAAGAAGTGACTACAATCTTATCCCTTGTCAGCTCTACTATATACCTTGGAATTCTTACAGAACATACCAATATATTTGTAGAAACATTATCTGCCAACCCTATACATGGTCTTGGGCACATTCCCCCTGCAGAGACATACCTAATAGTTTCACCTGTCCACCCATCTATCCACCTGTATGTCCATGTTTGCTTTCACTGACAATGCAGTACTGTATGTGCAAAAGTGTTCATCTTTGTTGTCTGTACCTCCCATGCACCTCTCTATGTCTTCCTCTTCCTCAACGCCATGATGTTGATCACTGACATTTGGTACTTTGTCTTTCTCTTCACCCAAATCAATACTAACCTCTACCTAACTGTGTTCCCTCTCCTCCTATCCCACCTCCAGTAACCAACAAAGAAAATTTCCTTCCATATATAAACCTTTCCTTGGCTTTTTACAATAATGGACTTAATTATTAATTAATTAATTAATTAACTGATTAATAATTATTTTTCCTTCTGTGACTGACTTATTTCACTCAGCATAATATCCTCTAAGTTCATCCATGTTATGCAAGTTTTGCAGATTCTACTTTTGTTCTTTAAGGTTGCATAGTACTCCATTGTGTGTATGTACCATAGTTTGGTTACCCATTCTTCTGTTGATAGGCACCTAGGTTGTTTCCATCTTTTGGCTATTGTAAATAGTGTTGTGATGAACATGGGTGTGCACATATCTGTTCATGTCATGGCTGTTACTTCTTTAGGATATATAACTAGTAATGGAATAGCTGGGTCAAATGGTATTTCTAATTCCAACTTTTAAGGAATTGCCATACTGCTTTCCACAGTGGTTTTATCATTTGACAGTCTCACCAGCAGTGTATGAGAGTCTCAATCTCTTTGCCTCCCCCCAAGAATTTGTTATTTTCTGTTTTGTTTAACTTTGCTACTAGTGCTGTAACAAGATGGTATCTCATTGTTGTTTTGATTTGCATCTCTTGAATGGCTAATGATTGTGAGCATTTCTTCATAGTTTGTTGACCACCTGGAACTCCTCTTTGGTGAAGTGTCTATTCATGTCTTGTGCCCATTTTTTAATTGGATTATTTTTCTTTTTATATTGAGATGTTGGAGTTTTCTGTGATAGAATTTACAGAAAACTCCAACAAGTGCTAAGTCTTTTGTCAGATATGTCATTGCTGAATACTTTTTCCCAATCTGTAGGTTCTCTTTTGACTCTTTTGAAGAAGTCTTTGGAAGCACATAAAAATGTAATTTTCAGAAGGTGCCATTCATCTAGTTTATCTTCTGCTGTTTGTGCATTTTAGGTTGTGCTTGAGAGTATATTTATGCCATATGTTAAGGTCCCTAAATTGACCCCTAGATTTTCCTTGAGGAACTTTATACCTTTCAGTTTCACATTTAAGTCTTTGATCCATCTGGAGTTAGTTTTTATGTATGGTGTGAGGTACAGATCTTTTTTCATTTTCTTGCAAATGGATATCCAGTTTTGCCAGCACCACTTATTAAAGAGACAATCTCTGCCCCATTTAATGGATTTCAGCCCTTTATCAAAGATCAGCTGACCATAGGTCTATGGATCTATTTCTGGGTTCTCAATTCTATTCTAGTGGTCTATGTGTCTGTCATTATACCAATACCAGGGTGTTTTGATTACTGTGGCTGTAGATTAGGTTTTGAGATCAGGCAGTGTGAGACCTCCTATTTTGTTCTTCTTCAATATTGCTTTGTTTATCCGCTGTCTCTTTTCTTTCCACATAAAGTTAGTGACTGGTTTTACTCTATCCTCAAAGGATGTTGATGGGATGTGGATTGGGATTGCATTGAATGTGTAGATTGCTTTGGGTAGAATTATCATCTTCACAATGTTCAATCTTCCTATCCACAAGCATGGTATATTTTCCTCCATTTATGTAGATCTCTTATGGTTTACTGAAGTAGTGTTTTGTAGTTTTCTTTGAACAGGTCTTTTGTGTCCCTGGTAAGATTTGTTTCCAAGTATTTTAATTTTTGAGGAAGCTGTTTGGGCAATCTACTTCTGCAGTTATACCACCTTGGAAACAGAAGGAGGGTAGCTATGAGCTCTATCTGACTTGACGACAGTGAGTTTGGTTTGGTATTGTAAATGGTATTGATTTCCTTATTTCTTTTTCAGGAATCTCTTTGCTGGTGTAGAGGAATCCAACTGATTTTTGGATGTTGATCTTGTATCCTGTCACGATTAGTTCCAGTAGATTTTTGCATGAGTCTCTTGCGTTTTCTAGGTATAGGATCATATCATCAGCAAATAATGATAGTTTTACTTCTTCCTTACCAATGTGGATGTCTTTGATTTCCCTTTCTTGCCTTATTGCCCTGGCTAGGAATTACAATACACTGTTGAATAGAAGTGGTGACAGAGCGCATCCTTGTCTGGTTCTTGTTCTCAAGGTGAATGGCTTGAGTCTCTCTCCATTGAGAATATGTTTGCTGTTTGTTTTGCATGTTGTTGTTTTTGTTATGTGCTGTCAAGTCCGACCCGACTCATAATGACCCCTCCTTAGGTTGCTGAGACAGTATCACTACAGAAGTAGATATGCCCTTTATTATGTTGAGGAATGTCCCTTCTATTCCTATTTTGCTGAGAGTTTTGATCAGGAATGGGTGTTGGATTTCATCAAATGCCTTTTCTGCACTGATTGATATGATCACGTGGTTCTTTTCCTTTGCTTTATTTATGTGATGGATGACATTGTTTTCCTAAGGTTGAACCATTCTTGCATACTTGATATGAACCTCCCTTGGTCATAATGGATTATTTTCTTGATATATTGTTGGAGTTTACTGGCTAGGATTTTGTTGAACATTTTTGCATCTATATTCATGAGGGATATTGGTCTGTAGCTTACTTTTTGAGTGATGGTTTTGGTATCAAGATTATGCTTGCTTCATAAAATGAATTTAGCAAGATTCCATCCATTTTTATGTTTTGGAATAGTTGAGTGGGATTGGTGTCAGTTCTTTTGTGAATATTTGGTAGAATTCTTGGTTGAAACCATTTGGGCCAGTACATTTTTTTTGTTGTTGCTGATTTTTTCATGACATTTTCAATTTCTTCTTTTGTTATGGATTTGCTCAACTTTCCCACCTCAATCTGTGTTAGTTTAGTTAAGTGATGTTTCTAGAAATCTGTTAATTTCTTCCAGACTTTCAAATTTGTTGAAGTACAATTCTTCATAGTATATGGTTATTATCATTTTTATTTCAGTTGGTTCTGTTGTGATGTCACCCATTTCATTTTTTATTCATGTTATTTGTATTCTCTCCCTTTTTTCCTTTGTTAAATTTGCAGTGGTTTGTCAATTTTATTAATCTTTTCAAAAAACCAACTTCTCATCTTGTTGATTTTTTCTATTGTCTTTCTATTTTCTGTTTCCTTTCTTCTGGTGACTGTAGGCTTCTTTTTTTGCTGCTTTTTTTTTCGAATTGTTGGAGATGTTGGATTAAGTTGTTGATTTTGGCTCTTTCTTCTTTTTTGATGTGTGCATTGATTGCTATATATTGACTACTGACCATTACTTTTGCTGTGTCCCCAAATTTTGGTATGTTGTGTTTTCATTCTCATTTGAGTCAAAGAATTTTTTAATTTCATTTTTTATTTCTTCTATTAAGTTGTTTTTAAGGAGGGTGTTGTTCAGTTTCCATGTGTTTTCTCTTTTTCCATTGATCTGCCTATTGTTGATTTCTTATTTGATAGTGTTGTGATCTGAGAAGATACTTTGGAGTATTTCAGTGTTTTTAAATTTATTAAGACTTGCTTTGTGGCCTAACATATGGTCTATCCTGGAGAATGTTTCATGTGCACTGGAAAAGAATGTATATTGTGCTGTTGTTGGGTGAAGTACTCTGTAAAAGTCTATAATGTCAAGTTGGTGGATTGTATTGTTTAGTTCTTCTGCATCTCTGTTGAGTTCTTTCCAGTTGTTCTATCTGTGATTGAAAGTGGTATATTACAATCTCCTACTATGACTGTGGAGTCATCTATTTGTCTTTTCAATTTTGTTAAAGTCTGATTTATGTATTTTGGAGCTCTTTCATTGGGTGCATAGATATTTATTATTATTATTTCATCTTGTTCAATTGATACTTTAATCATTATATAATGTCCTTCCTTGTGTCTTATGGTAGTTTTTGTCTTAAAGTCAATTTTATTGAAATTGATATCACCACTCCTGCTCTTTGGTGGTTGCCAGTTGCTTCATATATCTTTTTCCAACCTTTGATTTTGATTTTTAGCCTACTTTTGCCATTCTCTCTAAGGTGTGTCTCTTGGAGACAGCATATTGATGGGTTTTATTTTCTTATCCAGTCTGTAACTCTCCATCTCTTGATTGGTGCATTCAATCCATTTACATTCAGTGTAATTATTGACAAGTATGAATTTGTTGCTTTTGTTATGTGCTTTTTCATGGTGTTGCTGATTTCTTTGTTCCATATAATTTTCTGTGTTGAACACCCTTTGTTTATGAATCATGTTATCACTTCCTTCATTGCTAGTGTTTTAGCATTTGCTAATTATTTATACTTGTTCTTTTTTTAAATTTTGATTTTAAGGTTTATAATTTTTTTCTTTGAGTTTACCCTTGGTTTATAATTTTCTTCCCAAGTTTAGAAGAGTCCATTCTATCTTGCAATTGTCTTGACTGCCTCACCATTTAGAATTTCTGTAACTACAAATATTCCCCCCTCTTTTTGGTTTGTAGTTGTCCTCATTTGCTGATTGATGACTCTGGTTCCCTGTTTATAATCTTGTAAGCTTATTTACCTTGGATACTTCCAAAACTGGGTTGGTTTCTGGGTTATGTCATCATGTGATTTAATGATTGGTTATTGTTTGCTTTTTTTGGTTCTCTTTTCAAAGGACTCCCTTTAGTAGCTCTTGTAAGTTTGGTCTGGTTTTAACAAATTCCTTTAATTTCCGCTTATCTGGAAATGTCCTAATTTCACCATCATATTTGAGGGAAAGTTTTGCTGGGTATGTAATTCTTGGTTGGAAATTTTTCTCTTTCAGGATTTTCTATATACCATCTCATTACCTTTTGGCTTGCATGGTTTCTGCTGATAAATCAAAGCTTACTGTTATTGGTTGCCCTTTGTAGGTAACTTTTCTTTTTTTCCCATGCTCTTTTCAGGATTTTTTCTTTGTCTTTAGTTTTGATGAGTTTGATGATGATATATCTTGGTGATTTTCTTTTGAGGTCTATCCTGTTTGAGGTTCGTTGAACTTCTTGAATGAATATATTCTCATTTTTCATCATATCAGGGAAATTTTCTTCCAATATATCTTTGACAATTTTCTCTCTGGTTTTATGTGTCTCTTCCTATTCTGGAATTCCAATTACATGTTGGTTACTCCTTTTGATGGCATCCTACATTAACCTTAGGCTTTGTTCATTTTGTTTTTATCTCTTTTCTTATTGATCCCTTTCTGAAGAAGTATTGAGCTATTTGTCTTAAATCTCACCAACTTTTTCTTCTATTGATTCAGTTCTAATCCTTTGCCTGTTCAATGCATTGTCTATTTCTGAAAATTTATTATTAATGTTCTGGATTTCTATCTGTATGCTTTGTGGCATTTTTAATATTTCATTTATTTTGTCATTTTGTTGTTTTATTGTCTTCCAAATTTATTCTAGGGTTTTCTCTGTGTTTCCCTCTATTTTCTCAGTGTTTTCCTTGATCTGCCACTCAATCTGTTCAAGTTACCTAATTATGATTCTTTTGAATTTCTTATCAGGGAGTTCCAATGCTGCTTCTACCTCCGGGATGTGTTCTGGTTCTGTATCCTGATCCATTCTTTCTACTGCTTTATCTTGCTTCTTTGTGTTGTCTCTGAGACATTGTGACATTTTTATGTTTATATGTAATTGATGATTTTATGTTGGAGTGATTTGGCCAATATTTTTATTTTCCTTCTTTTGTTTGGATGTTATCTCACTAAAAACTAGGTACTGTGCTCCTCTGTTTGCTAGTTGGCAGCACTCATGCACTCACCAACTGTCTCCTTGCCAGTCATCAGCCATGCTGTCTTTGGTAAGTGAAGCCTATTCTTAGGTCCCTGGAATCTGAAGGAGAGTGCTGTCACTTTAAATATCCCAAATGACCACCACTTGTAAATATTCACTATGACTTTACCCTGTGGACAGCCAAAAGTCCACAGCTCAGTTTGTCTCCTTCTTTGATGTTTTTCTTTTCATCCATTAGCCACCAGTATAGTTGTCCATGCAGCCCTTGGCCACCAGGGCTGATTTTTAGGTTAATTTTCAAGTCCTAACACCACTTGGAAATATTTAGGCTGTCTGTGCCATCAGGATAGCTGACAGTCCACAGCTCCATTTGTCTCTTTATTCCCTGTTTTCATTCACTTTCTTCTACTAGTTGGTGTTTAATCCACTCTTGTATCCTTCCTTTCAAAACTCAGGGCTCCAAGATTATCTTCTGTATCTATATCAATTGGCTTCTTTTCTTTTTGAAGAGGGTCTGGGTAGCTTGTCTGCCTATTCTGCCATCTTCTGTTCTGCTGTTTTTGGATGTAGGATTTATGACCATGAGTCAGGTCAAGTTGATTGGCAGTTTTGTTTAAGTCTTTTATTATATCCTTATTTATTTTCTATTTGTATATCAATTACTGTGAGAGAGAGAGAGAGAGAGAGAGAGAGAGATGTTGAAATGTTATCTCTGTAGATTTATTAAAATCTTTTAAGTTTTATCAGTTTTTGATTCATTTTTTGGGAAGTAATTAAGAGCTCTTTGGTACATGCACAATTAGCATTTTATGCCCTTGTAATGAATGACTTCTTTATTTTTATGAAATGTTGCTTTTTATGTTAGGCAATATTTCTTGTTCAGAAGTAGAGGAGATTTCTTATAAACAGGATCTATCTATGTCTTACCTCTTACGATTCAATCTGACTACCTATGATGTTTATTTAAAATGTGAACTCTCTTTAACATGTCTTATAGGGTAGGTGTGTGCTTGATGGACCCATTCAGCTTTTGTTAGTGAGAAAGTCATTATTTTGCCTTCATTTTTTTAAAGATAATTTTTGTGGTGTTATAATTCTCTGATAACAGTTTTGGTAGTTCAGTAATTTATGATATTGTTCTGTTTTCTTTTGACTTGATTTTTTTTTTTTTTTTTCATAAGAAGTCTGCTTATTCTTTCTTTATTACTGTGTCTTTGTAAAGATCTTGCCTACCATGCAGGAGACCAGGGTTAAATTTCTTGCCAATGCACCTCATGCACAACCACCATTTTTCTTTCAGTGAAGGCTTGCCCGTTGCTATGATGCTGAATAAGTTACAGCAGAGCTTCCAGACTAAAATAGACTAGAAAAAAAGGTCTGGTGATCTATTTCTAAAAATCAGCTAGTGGAAAACCTATGGATCCCAATGATCCAATCTGCAACAGGTCATGGGGATTGTGCAGCATTAATGGGTTGTGGGCCAACTTGACTACAACAAATGACAACAACAATATATCTGTTATCTCTAGCTGCTTTTAAGATTATCTTTATCTCCGGCTTTTGGCATTTTGAGTATAATGTGCTTTGGTATGGTTTTCTTTATATTTATTCTTATTGGAATTTGTTGATCTTTTTTACTCTTCATGGTATTTGTGTTTCCCACTCCTTCTTGACATAAAGCATAGTTATAATAACTGTTATTGTTGTCTTTGTTTTCCAGTTCCTTCATTTTTGTCATTTTTGGTTCTTTAGGTATTTATTTATTTGATCTTGCTTATTGGCTATATTTCCCTGCTCTTTAAATGACTGATAATTTTTTTATTTGATGACACACATTGTGAAATTTTGCAATGTTGAGTGCTGGGTTGTATTGTATTCCTTTTAATAGTGTTAGACTGTGTTCTGGCATCCAATTAAATTATTTGAGTTCAATTTTAAACTTTCTTAGGGAAATACTAGAGCAGTCTTTTGCTTAGGGTTAATTTAGCCACCCCCCCCCCAAAAAAAAACTCCAATATTTTTCTGATGATGTTACCTTATGCCTTATGTATTATGAAGTCTTTTCTTTCTGAGAAGGAACACAAACTATCCATATCTTGTGTGAAGAAGCTCTGATGGTGTAATGGTTAAGGCATTTGGCTACTAAATAAAAGGTCATTGGTTCAAACCTACCAGCTGCTCCATGGAAGAAAGATGAGGCTGTCTGCTTTTGTAAAGATTCACAGCCTTTGAAACTCAAGGTGGGTCACTATGAGTTGGAATAGACTCAATGACAGTGAATTTGAGCCTTGTGTGAGCACCAGGAATTAAGTGGCCTACATTTTTTACTGTGATTCTTTTCTTACCCCAGGGTACAGGTAGCTTCCATTATGCATTCTCAAATCTGTACTCAGCCAAAGACTTGATGGTACTCTTCTTCAGAACACCTGAGCCCTATTTCTGTGCAGCTCCCTCTTTGCTGGTACTTGACCTTATAAATTATAGCTGCTTCTGCAATATCTACTCTCTGTCTCTTCAACTTAGTAAAGATTTCAGATTTCATTTGGGCTTTTCCTCTTTGAACTATAGCCTGAAAATTTCTTCTAGTAAATAAGCTTGGGAAATCATGGGGTTTACCTCATATCATCCTCTTGTCAGCACTGACTATGGACCAGTGTCTGAAAATTGCTCTTTTTATATATTTTGTCTAGTTTTGTAGTTGTTTGAGGCATGATGGTTTATCTGTTTCCTCTTATGCCAATATGACTGGAAATAGAATTTCTAGAAATAATATTATTTAAAAAATAAGTACTGTGAAGACCAGTGAGATAACAATGTAAGCAGTTCCATATTCCTATACCCCCACAGATGCTCCAAAACAATCAGATAATGGAAGAACCAATTTTGTCAGAATTCTGGAAACTAATCAAAGGTTTGAAAAACTAAGATAAATCCAATTAATAATAATAACAAGGTGATTTTCAAAACTGGTAGAAAAGCTTTGGGTATTCTCTACTCACTCACTGTGATGGTTAATGTTAAGTGTCAACTTGGCTAGATTATGATTCTAGTGGTTTGGTACACAGTATGTATTCACCTTCTATTTTGTGATCTGATATGGGCAGCCAATCAGTTGAAAGGGAAGTTTCCTTGGGGACGTGGCTGACTTCTAGTACATAAATGAAAGTTCCAGCAAAACTTGCTCCTTTTCTCAAACTTGCACTCTTCTCATGGCCTGACCTCTACTTCTTGGGACCTATAGATTTTTGATTCACCAAATGCAACATGACAAGCATAAGTCTTCAGCCTATTGTTTGATCTGTGAATTTGGGACTTGTGAGGCCCAACAATTGCCTAATTGTTGTGTGAGCCATTTTCTTTCTCTATTTTTTTAGGTTTTAATCTGATTTTTTTCCCCCCCAAAAAAAGCCTTTATTGTGATTTGGGTAAAAGTTTACAAGATTACAGAGCAAACTGGCTTTCCTTTCAACAATTCATACACATTTTGTTTTGTGACACTAATTGCAACCCACACAATATAACAGTACTCTTCCGCCTTCCTACCTGTGTTTCCCATTTCCATTCATCCCTCTTTCCTATCCCTTCCTGACTTCTGAGATTTATCCCTAGGCAAATGTTGCCTTTTTGATCTTAGACAGTTGATTTTTCTAAGGGGGTGTTTACCTCCTTAGTGTTACTGTTCACTTCATAGGTCTATCTATTGTTTGGATGAAAGTTGAGCCACAGTGGGAGTTCAATTCCAGGCTTGAAGGGTGTCTAGGGGCCACAGTCCCAAGAGTTCCACCAGTCTTTATTAGACCAGTAATCCTGGTCTTCTTTTTTTCTTTATGATTCTCTCCACCCCCATATTTTTCTCCCATTTTATTCAGGACATCTTATTGTGATACCTTTCAGAGCAGTTCACAGTGGTAGCTGGATACCATCAAGTTCTTCAGGGTCATTAAGGCTGTGGTTCACATGGTCCATTAGTCCCTTGGAATAACTGTTCCTATGGATCTTTGATTTTCTTCATTCTTCTTTGCTCTGTACATGGAGATACCAATAGTTGCACTTTAGATAGCTTCTCTAAACTTTTAAGACTCAGTTACTATTCAGCAAAGTAGGATGTAGAGCACTGTCTTTGTGGACTATGTTATGCAAATTGACCTTGGTGCCCTCTGACACTATGGTCCTGAGTTCCCAAGCCTAGTGGTTCATTCAATCAAGGTGTTTGGCTATGGCTAAGAAGTTTTCATGACTTTGTCCCATTGTATACTCTCCTATATTCATGGGTATATTTGTGCACATATAAATACTTTTATAGACATATTCTCTGTCAAACACACATATTCAGGAATTAGCATCATTTGCCTTCCCACATCTGTTCAGCTTGCATATCTATCTACATATTCACTCATAGATTGTTGTTATTACTGTTATTGCCAGATTGTGTAGGTAAGAGTTCTTAACTTTTTGCCTTTAATTCTTTTGTACCTGCCAGAATCTTCCCTTGCCTTGTTCATCTTGTGCTGACCTACTGCAAAAACAGCAAGGAGGCCACATGTTTTGACCTCCTCTAATCTCACAAGAGGAAGACAGCAGTAACCCAAGGCCTATTACTGCAAGGCCAAACATGCTGCCTCCCTCCAGCCCTTTCACCAACCATTCCTCCCAAAGCACCCACCACCTCTCTCCTGGGTTTGATAATTCACTGCAG
>NW_006922228.1:660665-662726 GCF_000298275.1 Orycteropus afer afer | reverse complement strand
GAAGGTTGGGCAATCCTACTTCCGTAGTGATACTGCCTCGGAAACCCAAGGAGGGGTCACTATGAGTCGGGGCCAACTCGACGGCAAACAACAACAACCTTCTGGTTAGTGATTTACACTTCTTTCCTCTCTCACTCTTAGTAACCTTCAAATAATGTGTTTGTTTTTTTCTGAGTGTAAACTATTCTTGATTTTTACAGTAGTGATCTCATACAGCATTTGTCCTTTTGTGACTGACTAATTTCACACAGCGTACTGTCCTTCAGAGTCATCCATGTTATGAGGTGGTTCAGAGATTTGTCACTGTTCTTTAATGGTGGGTAATATTCTATTGTGTGTATTGACCATAATTTGTTTATTCCTTGTGGTAGTTAAGGTTGTATCAACTTCATTGGACTATAATTTTGAGTGCCTGGGCAGCTGGATGTAGTTATTATTCATGATGAAACTGGTAATCGACTCCATGATGGAATCTGCTGTGCACAACTAAGGAGCTGCCTTCAGAGTGTAACCTGTTTCCAGTTTATAAGAAGCTTTGAGAAAGGTTTTGAGCTTTTGGCATATCTGGATTCTGTATTTGGCTGAGTCTTCATCTCAGTGACCTGCCATGTTGCCTGCTGACCTTGGAATTGTTCCTGGACTTGAACTAATGGCCTGCCATGTTGTCTGCTAATTTTGGGACTGTGTCATATTACCTGTCGAAGCCAACATGAATCAGAAAAAACCTCCAGCTCCAGTGGAACAGGAGGTAGAGTTGAAGCCCAGTGTCTGTCAAGGGGCCATCACCCAGCCCCTAGAGTTGGCGCTTTGAACTTGGACTTCTAGCCTCCTAAACTGTAAGAGAATAAATCTGTTTGTTAAAGTGATCCATTTGTGGTATTTCTGTCATAGCGGCACTAGAGAAACAAGACACATTCATCCATTGATGGACACTTAGGTTGTTTCCATATTTTACTATTGTGAATAATGCTGTGATAAACATGAGTATGCATGCATCTATTCATATCATGACCCCTTATTCCTCTAGTATATATATCTACTAGTAAGATTGCTGGATCATATGGTATTCTTTTTCTAACTTTTTAAGGAAGTACCATATCATTTTCTAAAGTGGTTGTATTTAATGTATCTAATGTACCTGCAGATTGCTTTAGATAGTACTGACATTTTCACAGTGTTAAATCTTTCTATCCATGAGCATGGAATATTCTTCCATTTATGTCAATATCTTTTCCCATGTAGTAGTATAAGGGTTCCAACCACTACACATCCTTTCCATAATTTGTTATTTTCTGCTTTTTTTTTTCTTTTGAATATTTTTATTGATGCTGGGGTAAGATATTACTTTATTATTGTTATTGATTTGCATCTATCTAATGGTAATGACCATGAGTATTTCCAAATGTGTTTCTTAGTGCCTAAGTGTCTTCTTTGGTGAAGCATCTGTTCATGTCCCCTGACCATTTTTTAATTAGATAGTTTGCATTTTTGTTGTTGAGGTTTTTTTTTTATTTTTTATTTTTGCAGTGTCCCCCCAAACCCCAGTAACCAGCAAAGAATTTCCTTTCATATATAAACCTTTCCTTGACTTTTTACAATAATGAACTAATACAATATTTGTCCTTCTGTGACTGACTTTTTTCACTCAGCATAACATCCTCCAAGTTCACCCAAAGTTATGTGGTGTTTTGTAGATTCTATGTTATTCTTTAATGTTGTATAGTATTCCATTGTAAGGTTTTGAATTTTTCTATAAATTTTAAAGATTATTCCCTCAATTTTTTTTTTTTCCCATTCTGTAAGTTCCTTTTTCACTCTTTTGGTGAAGTCTTTCAATATGCTTAAGTTTTTAATTTTTAGGAAGTCTCAGCCATTTTGTTTGTCTTCTGCTGTTTTTACATTTTTAATTTTTTGATAGTGTACTAAATTTGGTAGTGTATTGCATGTACTAAGGCCCCTGCAGCAGTCAGGACATTAGACGACGTGTAGTATTGGGGAAGTCAACTGCGAAGGAACTGTTTCAAGTGCTGAGGAGCAAGGATATCTCCTTGAGGACTAAGT
>NW_006922228.1:651550-660320 GCF_000298275.1 Orycteropus afer afer | reverse complement strand
GTATAGCATGGATTGTGGGGCTGGTGCGGGATCGGGCAGTGTTTCGTTCTGCTGTGCATGGGGTCGCTATGAGTCGGAAATGACTCGACGGCACTTAACAACAACAACAACAACAACAAAGGCCCCTGCATTTACCCTGGTTGGATTTTTTTTTTATGACAAGTTTTATTGTTTTAGATTTCACATTTAGGTCTTTGATACATCTTGAGTTCATTTTGTATATGGTGAGAAATATGGATCCTGTTTCATGAATATAAAATTTTTGCAACAGCATCTATTAAAGAAACTAGCTCTTCTCCTTTTCATGGGTTTCAGCCCTTTGCCAAAGATCATCTATCCATAGGTGGATGAGTTTGCTTCTGGGTTCCCAATTCTGTTTCATTATCTAGGTGTCTACTATTGTACAAAAACCAGGTTGCTTTGACTACCGTAGCTATGTAGTAGCTTTTGAGATTGGGTAGTATGAGGCCTCCTGCTTTATTCTTCATCTTTAGCAGTACTTATCCAGGGTCCTTTTTCTTTCCTTATAAATATGGTGATTAGTTTCTCCATCTCTTTAAAGAATGATGGTGTAATCTAGATCAGGTATCTAATGTACCTGCAGATTGCTTTAGATAGTACTGACATTTTCACAATGTTAAATCTTTCTATCCATGAACATGGAATATTCTTCCATTTATGTCAATATCTTTTACTAATTTTTTGTAGTAGTGTTTGTAGTTTTTTGAGTAAGTCTTTCGTAACTCTGGATAGATTTATTTTAAAGTACTTAATCATTGGGATGGCTATTATAAATGGTATTGTTTCCTGATTTCCTTTTCGGAGTTCCTTTTGTTAGTGTGGAGGAATCAGTATATTGATCTTATGCCTTGCCCCTTGCTGAATCCTTCTATTACTTCTTGCAGTTTCTTCATTGAATCTCTGGGATTCTGTATGTATAAGATTATATCATTTTCAGATAGAGATAATTTTATTTCTTCTTTGTCATTTTGGACATATTTCATTTCCTTTTCTTGCCTTATTGTTTTGACTAGGACTTACAATACATTATTTTATGTTGTTGTTGTTATGTGCCATCGAGTCGGACCTGATTCATAACAACCCCTCCTTGGGTTTCTGAGGCAGTATCACTACGGAAGTAGATTGCCCCATCTTCCTTCAAGGAGTGGCTGGTGGGTTTGAACCACCAGCCTTCTGGTTAGTAGTCAAGTGCCTTAGGCACTATGCTACCAGAGATGCTTATTATAGGAGTAGTCATATAAAGCATCATTGTCTGGTTTCCATTGGCAGGGGGGAGTGTTTTCAGTCTCCCCTTATGGATAATAATGTTGACCACTTGTTTTGTATATATACCCTTAATTATGTTGTAGAATTTATCTTCTATTCCTATTTTGCTGAGCATTTTTTTTTTTTTAAATCAAGAATGGGTGTTGTATTTTGTCAAATGAAATTTCTGCTCAATTTAGATGATCATGTACTTCTTTTCCTTTGTTTTATTTATGTGGTAGATTATGTTGATGATCCTTTGTAATGGTGAACCAACCTTGTATTACTGGTAGGAATCTTACTTGGTCATGATGTATTATTTTTGCTATGTTGTTGGATTCTGTTGGGTAGGAATTTTAGTGAGAATGTTTGTGTCTATGTTCATGAGGGATATTGATCTCTAATTTTATTTTTTAATGATGTCTTTGTCTGGTTTCAGTATCAGGATTATGATTGTTTCATATAATGAGTTCAAAACTATTCCACCCTTTTCTATGTTCTGGAATAGTTTGAATAGAATTGGTGTCAGCTCTTCACTGAATGTGTGATATAATTTGCCAGTGAAACTATCTGAGCCAGGATTATTTTGTTGGGACTGTTTTAATTAATAATCTGTTTAATTTCTTATTTTGTGATGGGTTCATTCAAATTTTCTCCTTCAGATTGTGTTAGTTAGGTGGTGTTATTTTTCTTGTTAGGTGTCCTCGAGTCAGCTCTGACTCATAGCAACCCAATATACAACAGAACAAAACATCACTGAGTCCTGAGCCAGCCTCATAATCCTTGCTATTCCTGAGCCCATCTTTTCAGGCACTGTGTCAATCCATCTCATTGAGGGTCTTCCCCTTTTTCTCTAACCCTCTACTTTACCAAACATGATATCCTTTTCCAGGGAATGGTCCCTTCTGACAACATGACCAATGTAAGTGAGACAAGGTCTGGCTGTTCTTGCTTCCAAACAGCATTCAGGCTACACTTCATCCATGACAGATTTGTTCATTCTTCTGACAGTCCATGGTACTTTCAATATCTTTCTCTAACACCACAACTTGAAAGCATCACCTCTTCTTTGGTCTTCATTATTCATTGTCCAGATTTCTTGAGCTTCTTTATAATTGTTCTGTCCTTCGAAAGTGGTGTATTAAAGACTCCTACTATTGTTGTGAAGTTGTCTATTTCTCTTTCCTATTCTGTTAAAGTTTTATTTGTATATTTTAGGGCTCTTTTGTTAGGTGCACAGGTATTTATTATGGTTATGTCCTCTTGTTGGAGTAACCCTTTAATCATTATATAATTTCCTTCCTTGTCTCTTTTGCTGATGTTTTCCTTAAAGTTTATTTTATTAGAAATTACTACTGCCACTCTTGCTCTTTTTTTTTTACCATTTACTTGACATATGTTTTTCCATATTTTGATTTTTAGGTTATTTTTGTTTTTGTCTAAGGTTTGTCTCTTGTAAAGAGATGTGTCATATTTTCTTATCTATTCTGCTACTCTTTGACTCTTGACTGGTACATTTAAACCTTTGGCATTCAGTGTAATTATCAATAAGTACGATTTTACTGCTGTCATTTTGTTGGTTTCTTTTTTTCTTGTTGTGTTGATGGTTTCTTTGTTCCATATATTTTTCTCTGCTAAGTTTAAATAAGACTTTCTTATCATTTCCTTCATTGCTATTTTTTAGGGGTTATTAGTCTTTATGATTTTCTTCTTTTTTATTTTGTTGAGAAGGTTGAGTAATTTAGTAATTTTTTGAGGTGACCTTCTAATTTATTATTATCTTCTATAGTTTAAAATAGTCCATTTTGTTTTGATATTGTCTTGGTTTTTACTCCTTTTGAAAGTTCTATAACTACACACTTTATTCCTTCTTTCTGTTTTGTTTTTGTCTTAGTTCTCTAATGCTGCTATAGAAGAAATACTATAAGTGGACAGCTTTAACTGAAATTTATTCTCTTACAATTTGGGAGTCTAGAAGTCTGAATCTAGAGTGCTGACTCTAGGAGAAGGCTAGGCTAGAAGTCCAAGTTCAGAGTGTTGACTCTAGGGGCTGAGTGGAGACTCCTCAAACTTTGGCTTCAACTCTGCCTTCAAGGCCCACTGGAGCAAGCTGGAGCTGATGAACTCAAGATTGGAAGGCAGTAGAGCAGGCTGCTGGCTGCTGAAGCTGAAAAATCCAATATTGGCCAGTAAAATAATAGATTGTTGGTTCACAGGGTAAAGGAAACAATTCCAAGATTGCAGGCAACATGCCAGGCCAGTGGTTCAAGTCCAAGAACTGGAGATGATAATGAGCCAAATATAGGGTCCCTTATACTTATACTGGAAACAGACAGCACCCCAAAGGGAACTTGCATTCAACTGATTAATTACTCATAGCAGTTTCCACCATAGAGGTGATTACACCACATCCAATCTCATCATGGAGAATAACTACAATTACTTGCCAAGCCATTCAAATCGTAGCTCAGCCAAGTTGGCAAACAACCTTAACTACTACAGTTGTTGTTAGGTGTCATAAAGTCAGCTCTGACTCATAATGACCCTATGCACAACAGAATGAGACACTGCAGGATATCCTTCTCCTGATATTGGCCCCTTCTGACAACATGACAGAAGTAGGTGAAGCAACCCAAATTTTCAGGAAAAAAACCCTAAACCCATTCATTAGATAATTTAGTAGAAGAGAGGAAAATAGTTTTTTATATTCATGAAATAGTACATTAAAACATCAGCATTATTCTGACATAAAACTCATAGTAATCTTTTAGTCCACTCAGTCCTCTATAGTTTATTTTGGTTCCATTCAATTCTGGATCAGAAGCAGTGTGTAAACAAGCCAGCTTCTACACAAGAGTCTGGAAATCTTGATACAGTCCAATGGTATCCACAGTCAAAATATCAC
Organism: Orycteropus afer afer; assembly: GCF_000298275.1. NCBI lineage: Eukaryota > Metazoa > Chordata > Mammalia > Tubulidentata > Orycteropodidae > Orycteropus > Orycteropus afer. Next base: position 656,149 of record NW_006922228.1, on the reverse strand, counting down.
AGTTCTTTTCATAAGTTTGATATATTCCATCTTTTGTTGAAATATTTTGATCAAGCATTTTCAGTAAGTCAGCAGTGTAAAAATTTATCTGCAGATAACAAAACTTAAAATGGCCATTATTAACTTATAATAATTCTTAAAAGTGAAAGACCTGATGGGAATTAATTATTTAATTAAAGTAATGAAAAGCCAAATAAAATCAGTTCAAAAAAACTTTGGCCAAAGATATCTCTAAACGTAATGACTAATCTTATTTTCAAAGAGCTTCAGATATAACACACAGTAATCTTGAGATATAATACCAAACAATCAGGATATTCTAAGAATATACCAAGAATATAAAGTCTCTAAATATTTCAATAGTAAGTGAGCTCTATAGGTTAACAGGACCATTCTCCCAGGTAAACCCATTCTTTTAAGTTTTAGATTCGAAAGAAACACAGTTGTGATCAAATTAGCAATTGAAATAATGAAACTGTTATGAATAATAAGGATCTCTGGTGATGCAGTGACTAATGCATTCAGGTGGTAACCAAGAGGTTGGTGGTTCCAATCCACCAATGATTCTGTGGAAGAAAGATGAGGCAATCTGCTTCTGTAAAGATGTACAGCCTTGGAAACTCTATGGGGCAATTCTACTCTGTCCTATAGGGTTCCTATGAGTTGAAATTGACTTGATGGCAGTGAGATTAGGTGGATTTATGACTGATAATATTATGCTTTTACTGTGTAATATCAGGCAAAAGCATAAGAGGAAACACTAACATAAATTTTTAACACAAAGAAAATCAAGCAGTTCTCTTGCTTTGATGACACTTTTCATGTAACTTATAATACATTAAATAAAACTTTATTTTTCATTTAATACTTTTCCCTTTTCAAAGCAGGAAGAGGACATGGAATGAGTTATATACTTACTCATGTCATATGGATCTTGGCTGAAAGCAAAGAATGCCAGAAAGAGGTTTACTGGTGATTGAGTATACAAAGGCATTTGATTGAGTGGATCTTAAAATATTATGAACAACATTGAGAAGAATGGAAATTACAGAAAATTTAATCGTGTTCATGAAGAACCTATACATAGAAGAAGAGGCTATCATTTGAACAGAACAAGGGGATACTGCATGGCTTAAAATTAGGGAGTGCATCAGGGTTGTATCCTACATCATATTTCTTCAATCTGTATGCAGAGAAAGTAAACTGAGAAGCTGGAGTATATGAAGAAGGGTGTGGCATCAGGATTGGAGGAAGACTCCTTAACAACCTGGAATATGCAGATGACACAACTTTGCTTGCTGATGTGAGGATGACTTGAAGCACTTACTGGTGAAGATTAAAGACTACAGTTTGTGGTATAGATTATATCTCAACATAAAGAAAATGAAAATCCTCACGATTGGACCAATAATCAGCATCACAATAAATGGAGAAGAGATTGAAGTCATCAAAGATTTCATATTACTTGGTTCTACAATCAACACCAATGGAAGCAGCAGTCAAGACATCAGAATAAGTATTGTGCTGTGCAGATATGCTGTCAAAGACCTATTTAAACTGCAGAAGAACAAAGATATCTCTATGAAGACTAAGGTGCCTAACCCAAGCCATGGTATTTTCAATCACCTCATTTGCATGTGAAAGCTGGACAATGAATGTTGTTGTTATGTGCTGTCACACATGTGTGGGTTTGAACCACTAGCCTTCTGGTTAGAAGTCAAATGCTTTAGGCACTATGCTACAAGACAAAAGTAGAGTTGATGCTTTTGAATTGTAGTATTGGTGAAGAATACTGAAAGTACCAGGGACTGCCAGAAGAAGTAACAAATGTGTCTTGGAAGAAGTGCAGCCAGAATGCTCCTTGAAAGCAAGAATGGCCAGACTTCATCTCACCTACTTTGGTCACGTCAGAAGCAACCCATCCCTGGAGAAGGATATCATGCTTAGTAAAGTAGAGGATCAACAAAAAGGTGAAGGCCGTCAATGAGATGGATTGGCGCAGCAGCTGCTGTGATGGTCTCAGGTGTAGAAAAGATTATGAGGCTGGAATAAGACCAGATAGTGTTTCATTCTGTTGAAAATAGGGTTGCTGTGAGTTGTAGCCAACTCAATGGTACCTACCAACAACAACAACACTATCAAAAGGAATAACCTACATGTAATCAGAATTCTAGAATAGGAAGAGACAAATAAAACCACAGAGAAAATTATCAAAGATTTGTTGGAAGAGAATTTCCCTAGTATGATGAAAAATTAGAATATGTTCAATCAACTCCAGACAAGATAGACCACAAAAGAAATCATCAAGATGTATCAGCATCAATCTCACCAAATCAAAGACAAAGAATCTTGAAAGCAGTATGGGAAAATCAAAAAAGTTAATTACAAAGGACAATCAATAAAACTAAGCTGATTTCTCAGCAGAAACCATGCAGGCAAGAAGACAATGGGATGCTATATATAAAATCCTGAAAGAAAAAAATTTCCAACCAAGAATTATATATCCAGGAAGTCTGGCAGTTCAAACCCACCAGCTACTCCTTGGAAGGAAGATTGAGCAATCTACTTCTGTAGTGATCCTGCCTCAGAAACCCAAGGAGGGGTCACTATGAGTTGGATACAGCTCAATGGCAGTGAGTTTTTTTTTTTTTCCAAATATTATGGTGTAATTAGAAGATTTCCAGAAAAGCAGAAATTATGGGATTTTTTAAAAACCAGACTAATTTTACAAGTGATGTTAAAGGGAGTCCTTTGAACAGAGAACCAACAGCAGCAAACAACAACCAATGATTAACAAACATGGTGTCATAACCCAGAAACCAACCCAGTTATAGAAGTATCCGAAGTAAAACACAAGACTGTCAACATGGAACCAGAGACATTAATTGGGAAATGAGAACAACAAGTGACCAAAAAGAAGGAATAAGTAGTGGTTTTACAGAACTTGTAAATGGTGAGGAAGTCCAGACAATTGTGAGATAGAAGAGACAGTTTTAAATTTGGGAAGAAAAGTATACATCATAGGGTAACATCAAAGAAAAATAATAAACCTTCACATCAAAAAAAAAAAAAAAAAGAGGACAAGCACAAATATATAGCAAATACTAAAACAATAGCAAAGAAGGAGTTGCAAACACAATTTATAAACAAAATGAGCTCAGCAGAAAATTATGTGGAACATAGAAATCAGCAACACCATGAAAAAAGACAAAATAAAATGACATCAATAAAATCATACTTATAGATAATTACACTGAATGGAAATGGATCAAATGCACCATTCAACAGATGGAGAGTGAACACTGGATAAGAAAATATGACTTGTCAATATGTTGTATACAAGGGACTGTTATTAGTGACAAAGACAAAAATAGACTAAAATACAAAGGTTAGATAAATATATATCAAGAAAATGACAATCAAAAAGAGCAGTAGCAGCAAAATATTAATTTCTGATAAAATAGACTTTAAGACAAAAACGAACATAAGAGACAAGATAAGACATTATATAATGATTAAAGGATCAATTGAACAAAAGGACATAATCATAATAAATGTCGATACATGCAATAAAAAAAGCTCCAAAAATACATAAATCAGACTTTAACAGAATTGAAAAGACAAATAGATGATTCCACAGTAATAGTAGGAGACTTTAATATACCACTATCAATAAAAGATACAGAGTCCTGGGCAAGATGGCAGACTAGGCAGAAAAACTGCACAGACCCTCTTCAACAAAGAAAAGGAAAACAATTAACATAGACACAGAAGATAATCCTGGACCCCTGAGCCTTGAAGGGAAGGATACAAAAGTGGACTAAACCCCAACTAGCAGAAGAATTTGTGTGAAAATACCAAAAAAGGAGACAGATGGAGCTGCAGTGTGGCAGTGAGCCTGAGCCATCCTGACAGCACAGACAGCTTGGAGATTCCTGAGTGGTGGTAGGACTTAAGAATTAACCTAATAAACACTCTGCTAGCCAGGGAGTGCACGGAGGACTGTGCATGGTGGCTGAGGAACAAACAGAGAAGGAGAAGAGAACGGTGGGCTGCGCTGTGGAATTTGCTGGTTCAGAGGGTGCTGCCATTTTGTAGGGTTAAAAAGCGGCTTGACTATTTTGGATATTTAAAGAGACAGAGCTCTCACAGATTCCTGTGGTGGTAGGACTTAAGAATTTACCTAAAAACACTCTGCCAGCCAGGGACTGTACGGAGGACTGTGAACGGAGGCTGGGGAAAAAACAGAGAAGGTGAAGAGAAAGGTGGGCTGAGCTGTGGACTTTTGTCAGTCCGCAGGATGCCGCCATTTTGAAGGTTTAAAAAATGTCTTGACTATTTTAGATATTTAAAGAGACAGCACTCTCACAGATTCCTGGGACTTAAGAACACGTTCTGCTTTCCAGCAACCCTAGGGACACTTGGGACCTGCAAGACTAACAAGTTTTCTGAAGGTTATTTGATTGTAATTAGTGTCTAATTGAGTGGGAGACAACAACAGCCACCATAAGACACAACTAAACCCACAACTCCTGCAACTTCACTTACTGAACAACAGACACTACCTCCTTCTCCACCAATGGGCCAATGATAAAAAAC
>NW_006922228.1:646854-648200 GCF_000298275.1 Orycteropus afer afer | reverse complement strand
CTAAATAAATAAATAAATAAATAAAAGAACACCTGGAAAAAATTCAAGAAAAATGCAGAAGAACTAAATGATACAAGTAAACAGCTTAAAATCTATAGAGCATCACCCAGCACCAGAATAGACCATATGTTAATCCATAAGTCAAACTTCAATAAATTTAAAAACATTGAAATACTGCAAAGCATCTTCTCAGATCACAATGGTATGAAATTAGAAATCAACACTAGAAAGACCAACAGAAAAAGAGCAAATGCATGGAATTAAATAAGACCCTCCTCATAAGACTGGATAATAGAAAAAATGAGATTAAAAAATTCCTTGAATCAAATGAGAATGAAAACACAACATACCCAAATCTTTGGCACACAACAAAAGTAGTGATCAGAGGGCAATTTATAACAATAGATTCACACAGCAAAAAAGAAGAAAGAACCAAAATAAAAATCTTAACCCAACATCTCCAACAATAGAAAAGAGCAGAAAAAAGCCCATAGTCACCAGAAGAAAAGAAATAATAAAGATTCAAGGAGAAATAAAAGAAACAGAAAATAGAAAGACAATAGGAAAAATCAGCAATACTAGAAGTTGGTTCTTGAAAAAGATTAATGAAATTGACAAATGACTGGCAAACTTAACAAAGGAAACGAAGAAGAAGATGCAAATAATATAAATAACAAACTAAAGGGGTGACGTCACAACAGAACCAACAGAAATAAAAAGAATAATAACAAGATACTATGAAGACCTGTTATCAGGGTTATGCTTGCTTCATAAAATGAAGCAAAAAGAAATGGACATATTTCTAGAAACACACAACTTACCTAAACTAACACAGAGTGAAGTAGAAAATTTGAACACACACATAACAAAAGAAGAAATTGAACAGGTCATAAAAACATTACTAAGAAAAAAAATCTTGGCCCAGATGGTTTCACTGAAGAATTCTACCAATGTTTCAGAGAACAGCTGACACCAATCCTACTAAAATTATTCCACAACATAGAAAAGGATGGGATCCTCCCAAATTTATTTTATGAAGCAAGCATAACCCTCTTAACAGAACCAGGAAAAGACACAACTACAAAGGAAAACTACAGACCAATATCCCTCATGAATATAGATGCAAAAATCTTCAACAAAATCCTAGCCAATAGACTCCAACAACTATATCAAAAATATAATACACCCTGACCAAGTGGAATTCATACAAGGTATGAAAGAATGGAATACACAGAGTCACTGTACCAAAAAGAACTGATCGATCTTCATCCATTTCAGGAAGTGGCATATAATCTGGAACCAATGGTACTGAAGGAGGAAGTCAAAGCTGCAATGAAAGAACTGGC
>NW_006922228.1:643017-645816 GCF_000298275.1 Orycteropus afer afer | reverse complement strand
TTTTGAGTTGTGGTGCTGGCGAAGAATGCTGAAAGTACCATGGACTGCTAAAAGAACTAACAGATCTGTCCTGGAGGAAGTGCACCCGAAATGCTCCTTGGAAGAGAGAATGGCCAGACTTCGTCTCACCTATTTTGGTCATATTGTCAGAAGGGACCATTCCTTGTACAAGGATGTCATGCTTGGTAGGGTGGAGGGCCAGCAAAAGAGGGGGAGGCCTTCAACAAGATGGATTGACATGGTGGCTGTGATGCTGGGATCAAGTATAGCAGGGATCTTGGAGCTGGTGTGGGATCGGACAGTGTTTCGTTCTGCTGTGCATGGGGTCGCTATGAGTTGGAAATAACTCGACGGCACCTAACAACAACAACAACATGCAAGAATGGTCCAACATTAGGAAAAAAATTAATATAACCCATCACAAAAGTAAAATAAAGGGATCATATGATCATATCAATACATGCAAAAAAGGAATTTGATGAAATCCAAAACCCATTCCTGATACCAAAAAAAACTCCCAGAAAAATGGAAATTCCTCAACATAATAAAGGACATATATGCAAAAAACAACAGTTAATATTATTCTCAATGGAGAGAGACTGAAACCATACTGCTTGTGAACAGGAACCAGAAAAGGATGCCCTCTATCACTACTTCTATTCAACATTGTATTGGAAATCCTAGCCAGAGCAATAAGGCAAGGAAGGGAAATCAAGGCATCCAAATTGGTAAAGAAGGTGTAAAACTATCCCTATTTTCAGATGATATGATCCTATACATAGAAAACCCAAGAAACTCAGCAAGAAAACTACTGGAACTTATTGAAAGATTTAGCACAGGGGTAGGATACAAGATCAACATACAAAAATCAGGTGGATTCCTCTATACCAGCAAAGAGGTCTCTGAAAAGGAAATCAGGAAATCCATACCATTTCCAATAGCTACAAAATGATAAGATATGCTCTGGTTACCTAGTGCTGCTCTAACAAGAATATACCACAAATAGGATAGCTTGAACAAACAGGAGTTTCTACTTACAATTTAGAGGCTTTAAGTTCAAGTTCAAAGTGCCAGGTTCCAGGGGCTGGGTGAAAGCCCTTCAACCTTGGGCTTCAGCTCTGCCTCTTGCTCCTGGCCCACTGAAGCAAGAGGCATCTCTTCACTCAGGCAGCCACTAGCTGCTGAGGCTAACAAGCCCAAGGTTGACAAATAAAATGGCACAGTCCCAATGTTACTAAACCACACATCAGGTCATTAATTTAAGTCCATTCAAAGTCCCAAGGTCAGCAGAGCATGGTAGGCTGCTGAACAATGAAATGGGTACATGCAGGGTTTAAGGTGCCATAAGCTAGAGACCATTCCCCAAGGCTTCTGCTTATATACAGGAAGCAAACCACATTCCCTAAGGCGCTACTCAGCGGCTCCATTAGACTCCACCATGGAGTTGATTACCAGTCTCATCATGGGGAATACTACATCCAGCTGCCCAGCCACTCAGTCAGGTCCAGCCAAGTTGACATGCAAATATAACCACCACAATTCCACCCATTGTCAACTTGGAACCTGTACAGATCTTGAGTGGGTGACATCTGTACAGATCTCCTTCACTGGGGTGGCTCAAATCCACTAGTTCCTGTGTGGCAACCTCACTCTCTTGGCCTGGTGGGGCCCGTTCTTCTACCTCTATGGCCCCATCCCATTGACTCACATGAATGTGCCACCCCACACTCCAGAACCAAGTTTGTGAAGGTCTAACTCTTCAAAACCTAGGAGGCTATGGTGGTTCCACCCCCCAGAGGCCATGGTCCTACCCTTTGAGGCTGAGGCAGCTCTGCTTCCCGTTTGCTTGGTCTCTCCACTTTTGCCAATTAATCCTGAAGGCCATCCACTCCGTCAGAAATCTTTCTGCCCAAAGGACACTTAGTTTTCTTGCTCCATGGGCCTGCCAACCTGCTACTCCATTTTATGCCAGTCTCTTAGCCAATTAATGCCTGAAGGCAACCCACTCTGCCAGGAAGCCGCCTATCCAATGGAACCTGGAAGGAAACTTTATAAGACAGCTACTCAGCTGCTCACAGTAGATTCCATCATGGAGTTGATTAACAGTCTTATCATGGGGAATACTACATCCAGCTGCCCAGCCACTCAGTCAGGTCCAGCCAAGTTGACATGCAAATATAACCACCACAATTCCACCCATTGTCAACTTGGAACCTGTACAGATCTTGAGTGGGTGACATCTGTACAGATCTCCTTCACTGGGGTGGCTCAAATCCACTAGTTCCTGTGTGGCAACCTCACTCTCTTGGCCTGGTGGGGCCCGTTCTTCTACCTCTATGGCCCCATCCCATTGACTCACATGAATGTGCCACCCCACACTCCAGAACCAAGTTTGTGAAGGTCTAACTCTTCAAAACCTAGGAGGCTATGGTGGTTCCACCCCCCAGAGGCCATGGTCCTACCCTTTGAGGCTGAGGCAGCTCTGCTTCCCGTTTGCTTGGTCTCTCCACTTTTGCCAATTAATCCTGAAGGCCATCCACTCCGTCAGAAATCTTTCTGCCCAAAGGACACTTAGTTTTCTTGCTCCATGGGCCTGCCAACCTGCTACTCCATTTTATGCCAGTCTCTTAGCCAATTAATGCCTGAAGGCAACCCACTCTGCCAGGAAGCCGCCTATCCAATGGAACCTGGAAGGAAACTTTATAAGACAGCTACTCAGCTGCTCACAGTAGATTCCATCATGGAGTTGATTAACAGTCTTATCATGGGGAATACTACATCCAGCTGCCCAGCCACTCA
>NW_006922228.1:640028-642862 GCF_000298275.1 Orycteropus afer afer | reverse complement strand
CAGTCTCTTAGCCAATTAATGCCTGAAGGCAACCCACTCTGCCAGGAAGCCGCCTATCCAATGGAACCTGGAAGGAAACTTTATAAGACAGCTACTCAGCTGCTCACAGTAGATTCCATCATGGAGTTGATTAACAGTCTTATCATGGGGAATACTACATCCAGCTGCCCAGCCACTCAACCAGGCCCAGACAAGCTGACACACAAATATAATCACCACAAGATACTTAGGAATAAATCTTATCAAGAATATAGAAGACCTATACAAGGAAAACTACAAAACACTACTTCAAGAGAATATAAGAGATCTACATAAATGGAAGAAGTATGCTCATTGATAGGAAGATTGAACATTGTGAAAAAGTCAATACTACTGAAAGCAATCTATACATTCAATGCAATTTTGATCCATCCACATTCTTTAAGGACATGGAAAAAACAATCACTAGTTTTATATGGAAAAGAAAGAGACCTCACATAAGCAAAGCGTTCTTGAAGATAAACAAAGTAAAAGGTCTCACACGTACAGATCTCAAAACCTACTATACAGCCACAGTAGTCAAAACAGCCTGGTATTGGTACAACAGATACACAGTTCAGTGGAACAGAATTCAGAATCCAGTAATAGATCCATTGACTTATGGTCAGCTGATTTTTGGCAAATGGCCAAAATCAATTAAATGTTAAATTAATTTTAACAAATAGTGCTGGCAAAACTGGATATCTATTTGCAGAAAAATGACACAATATCCATACTTCACACCATACACAAACACTAGCTCCAGATGGATCAAAAACTTAAATGTGAAACCTAGAACTACAAAGTTCCTCAAGGAAAAAACAGGGGCAAATTTAGGAGCTCTAATTTATGGCATAAATAGACTATCAAACATAACCAAAAATGTACAAACAGCTGAAGATAAACTAGGTGACTGGGACCTTCTGGAAATTAAATTCTTATGTACATCAAATGACTTCTCCAAAAGAGTAAAAAGAGAACCTACAGATTGGGAAAAGATATTTGGCAATGACATATCTGATGAAAGACTCCAAAACCTCAACATTAAAAATACAAACAATCCAACTGAAAAATGGACAGAAGATATAAACAAACACTTTACCAAAGAAGATTTTCAGGCAGCCAACAAACACATGAAGAAATTTTTGTGATTATTAGCCACTAGAGAGATGCAAATGAAAAGGACAATGAGATACCATCCCACTCCATCATTAATGGCAAAGTTCAACAAGACAGAAAATAACAAATGTTGGCAGAGATATATAGAAAGATTGGGACTCTCATACACTGATGGTGGGATGGTAAAATGATGTAACCATTGTGGAAATCGGAATGATGATTCCTTAAGAAGTTGGAAATAGAAATGCCATTTGATCCAGCAATCTCATTATTAGTATATATTCTAAAGAAGTGAGAGACAGGACACAAATAAGTATATATAAATCCATGTCAATCGCAGCAATATTCAAAATAGCAAAGAGATGGCAACAATCTAAGTGCCCGTCAATGGAGGAATGGGTAACCAAACTGTTGTACATATCCACAGTAGAATACTGTGCAACCCTAAAGAATAACACTGAATCTGCAAAACACCTCATAACATGGATGAACTTGGAGGATATCATGCTGAGTGAACTAAGTCAATCATAGAAGGACAAATATTGTATTACGCCACTGTTGTAAAAAGTGAAGCAAAGTTTTATACATGGAAGGAAACTTTCTTTGTTGGTTACTGTTCTGGTTACGTAGTGCTGCTCTGACAAGAATATACCACAAATGGGATGGTTTGAAAAAACAGGAGTTTATTCTCTCACAGTTTGGGAGGCTAGAAGTCTGAGTTCAAAACGCCAGGCTCTAGGGGCTAGGTAAAAGCCCCTCAGCCTTGCACTTCAGCTCTGCTGCCAGCTCCCGGTCCACTGAGGTATTTCTTCACTCAGACAGCTGCTGGCTGCTGAGGCTGAGAAGTCCAAGGCTGACAAATAAAATGGCACAGTCCTGATGTTACCAAACCACATGGCAGGCCATTAATTTAAGTCCATTGTAAGTCCCAAGGTTGGCAGAGCATGGCAGGCTCTGAACAAGGACATGGCTACATGCAGGGTCTAAGCATGCCATAGACCATCCCCAAAGCTGCTTCTTATATATGGGAAGCAGACCACATACCCAAAGCAGCTACTTAGCTGATTGTGGTAGATCCCATCATGGAGTTGATTGCCAGTCTCATCATGGGGCACAACTACCACCAGCTGCCCAGCCACTCAACCAAGCCCAGCCAAGTTTACATATAAACATAACCACCACAGTTACCAAGGATGGGAGGTGTGTGAATTCCTAGATAGGTTGGGGGAAAAAAAAATAATATATATATATATATATATATATATATATATATATATATATATATATAACATATACATCGTTCTGGTTACCTAGTGCCGCTCTGATAAGAATATACCACAAATAGGATGGCCTTAAGAAACAGGAGTTTATTCTTACAATTTGGAGGCTTTAAGTCCAAGTTCAAAGTACCAGGCTCTAGGGGCTGGGTGAAAGCCCCTCAAACTTGTGGTCCAGCTCTGCCTCCTGCTCCCAGCCCACTGGAGCTAGAGGCTTTTCTTCACTCAGACAGCTGCTGGCTGCTGAGGTTGAGAAGCCCCAAGTTTGAGAAGTTAAAAGGCACAGTTCCAATGTTACCAAACCACAGGGAAGGCCATTAACTTAAGTCCATTGTAAGTCCCAAGGTCAGCAGAGCATAGCAGGCTGCTCAGCAACGACATGACTACATGCAGGGTCCAAGCATGCCATAGGCTAGAGAC
>NW_006922228.1:630452-639735 GCF_000298275.1 Orycteropus afer afer | reverse complement strand
GGGTAAGGGGGGGGGAGAAAGTGAAAGTTGTTACATTGGTGAATGTCTTGTGTATGTTTTCATAACAATAAAAGCTGTTGTTTTTTTTTTTTTTTCAAAAAAACCTTGAAAGCAAAAAATTTCCAACCAAGAATTATATATCCAGAGAAACTGTCCCTCAAATACAATGGTGAAATTAGGACATTTCCAAATAAACAGAAATTAAGAGAATTTGGAAAAATCAGACCAACCTTACAAGAAATGCTAAAGGGAGTCCTTCAGACAGTGAACCAACAATACAAGATAACAACCTAAAATTAAGAAACATGAAACATGGTCCAGAAACCAACCTAGAAATAAATTTCTTGAAATAAGCTTACAAGACTGGAAATAGAGAAAAGAATGGGTCAATCCATAAATGATAACAATTACAAAGCAAAATGAGGGAATAAATGATGTAATTACTGAAATTCCAAATGGAGGGGAAGTCCATTTGGGATTTCAGTAACAGACTGTTTCAAACTTAAGAAGATAAAGTTTAACTACCAGATAACCACAAAGGAAATGAATAAGCCTTCTAACCAAAATATGAAAGAAAAACACAAGAAGTTAGTAAACACAAAATCAACAACAATGAAAACATAGAAAGAAAATCTGATTTTTTAATAAAATGAACCCAGCACAGAAAAATATTTGTACCAAGGAAACAGCACCACAAAAAAGTGCACAAAAGAATGACAGTAATAAAGTAATACCTATCATTAATTACATTGATAGTTAAATGAATTAAATGCATCAGTCAATAGAAAGAGAGTGGTAGAATGGATAGTAAAGTAGGAACCAACAATATGCTGCCTATATGCACCTAATGGAAGAGCCCCAAAATACATAAAAACCAAAACCAAATTCATTATCATCAAGTAGATTCTGACTCATAACAACTCCTATTGGATTTCCAAAGCTCTAAATCTTTACAGAAGTAGAATACCTTATCTTTCTTCTATGGAGCAGCTGGTGGGTTTGAACCACCAACATTCTGGTTAGCAGCCAAATGCGTTAACCACTATACCACCAGAGTTCCTTTTCCAAAATATATAAAGCAAACATTAATAGAATTAAAAATAGAAATAGGAAAGTCCTCAATTAGTAGGAGACTCTAACACACCACTTTCAATGAAGGGAGAAATATAGAAAGAAACTCAAAAAAGATACAGAAGATCTCAATAAAACAATCAACCAACCTGATGTCATAGACATTTACAGAACACTTCCCCCAACTAAAACACAATACATATTCTTATCCACTGCACATGGATCATTCTCCAGAATAAACCATATATTTGAGCCACAAAGCAAGCCTCAATAAGTTAAAAACATTGAAATACTACAAAACATCTTGGATCACAAAGTTGTGAAACTAATCAATTATAGGAAGATCAGGGGAAAAATCACATGCATGGAAAATTAATGTCACCCTGCTTAAAAACTTCTGGGTAGCAGAAGAAATAAAATGTAAAATAAAATACTTCCCAGAAGCAAAAAAAAAAAAAAAAAAAAAAGCAAAACACAGCATAACTAAATCTTTGGGACACAGAAAAAATAGTACTCATAGGTCAATTTATGGTGATAAATGCATATATCAAAAAAGAAGAAATGATCAAAATCAATAATTTACCCCAGCAACTTCAACAATTAGAAAAAGAACAAGAAGAAATGCCTACAGTCTGTGAAAGGAAGGGACTAATAAAGATTAGAGCAGAAATAAATTAAACAGAAAATAATAAAAGAAAAAGTCAAGGAAGGTTTACAGGGAAGGAAATTCACTTTGTTGGTGACTTGGGATGGGAGGGAAGGGGAAGGAAAATTTCAGACTAGTTGGGGGTTGTATGTTGATTTGAGTGAGGGGAGGGGTGGCATGGAAAGTGTCTGTGACCAGCATGGTGACATTGGTGAAAGGAAAGACACAGAAATGTGCACAAAAAGATATAGACAACAGAGGCAAATACTATTACATGCATAATACTGCATTACCACTGACACCAAACACCTGGCTATGGGTAAATGCATAGACAGTTGAGAAGATCAGGTGGGGTTGGGCAAACAGGATTATAACCTAGACTATAGATTTGGCTGAAGATAATCTTACATATGCATTTGTGCTACAAAATTAGCCACATACATTACAGAAGCAACAGAAGACATGTTTGGAGTAGCTTCTCAGAGAAAATCGAACACCTTGAGAGAGAGAATCACTGGACCTGTGGCCTCAGGAACAGCCTCGGGAGATATCAGGCTCAACTGACACAACATAGTACATAAAAATCTTATTCTGTACCCTACTTTGGTGAGTAGCAACTGGGGTCTTAAAAGCTTTCATTCAGCCATCTAAGATGCAATTATTGGTCTTCTCTCATCTGGAGCAAAGAGGAGTGATGAAAATCAAAGTCATCTGGAAACAATTAGTCCAAAGATAAGATTGACTATGGAGACCTCAGCCTTCACAACACCAAGACCAGAAGAACATGATGTTGCCTAGCAACCAATGCCAACCACTCAGAAAGGGATCAGAAATGGAGATCCTGGATAGAGTGGGAGGAAAATGTGGAACAAAATTCAAAAGTACAAAAATGACCAGAATTACTGGTTGGATAGGGACTAGTGGAACTCCCAAGACTATTGCCTCAGGTTACCCTTCGGGCCTAGAAATGGACTCATTTCCCTGGATTGGCTCTCAGCCCAACAGTAGAAATACTTACATGCAGAACACCTATGTTTTGGTTACCTAGTGCCACTCTGCCCAAAATATACCACAAATGGGATGGCTTTAACAAACAGGAATTTATTCTTACAAATTGGAGGCTATAAGTCTGAGTTTAAAGTGCCAGGCTCTAGGGGCTGGGTAAAAGCCCCTCAACCTTGGGTTTTATCTCTTCCTCCTGCTCCTGGCCCACTGAAGCCAGGAGCCACTCAGCTGCTGGCTGCTGAGGCTGATAAGCCCAAGGTTGACAAGTAATAAGGCACAATCCCGATATTACCAAACCACATGGCAGGCCATTAATTCAAGTCCGTTAAACTTCCCAAGGTAGGCAGAGCATGTCAGTCTGCTGAACAATGACTCGGCTACATGCAGGGTTTAAGTGTGCCATATGCTAGAGACCATTCCCCAAGACTTCTTATATACAGGAAGCAGACCACATCCCTAAGGCAGCTACTTAGCTGCTCACAGTAGATTCCACCATGGAATGGATTACTAGTCTTATCATGGGGAATACTACATCCAGCTGCCTAGCCACTCAACCAGGCCCAGCTAAGTTGACACACAAACTTAACTACCACAACCTACCCCAGAGTGATGCACCACCTACTGTAGGGAGATCCACCTCTTAGATCAACCAGCCATGCGACATCAGAGGGGCAGCATTCACACAGAGGGAAAGTTGGACAGATAAGAATGCATAGATAAGGGTACAGGGAGGGGTAGTCACAGGCAGGAGAGGGGAGAAGAGTTTCTTATAGATGGGGATGGTAATTGGGGCATGAAATCAAATGTGCATGAACTATTAAATTTAAAACAAATCTGCCTTGTAAATTTGCACCACAAGCACAATAAAAATGATAATGAATAAAAAAAGAAAAAAATGAATCAGTAAAGATTAGAAGTTGGTTCTTTCAAAAGATTAACAAAATTGACAAACCACTGGCAAATTTTACTAAGGAAAATAAAGAGAAAACAGAAATAGCATGAAGTAGAGGTATGGCTAGGCAAAAGGGGGAAAAAAATAACATGAAGCAGAAATTAATTGGGCAATATCAGAACAGAACCAACCAGAATAAAAGTATAACAACAGAATACTGTGTAATACTTTAGTCCAACAAATTTGAAAGCATAGAAGAAATGGAGTTTTTGGAGGGCCGGAATAGGTAGGGAGGCCAGGAAGCAGCAGCAGATGCCTTTTGGAGGGCAAGAACAAGTAGGGAAGGCTGGGAAGTGGAAGTGGAGATGTTTGGAACATCTAAGGGAGATGAACTCATCTGTCAGTTTGCCATCCTGTGGTGGTTTGTGTGTTGCTATGAGGCTGGAGGCTATGCCACTAGTGTTTCAAATGCCAGCAGGGTTACCCATGGTGGACTGGTTGCAGCAGGGCTTTCAGACTAAGGCAGACTCAGAAGGAAGAGGCCATCCACTTTTCAAAGAATTGGCCAGTGAAAATCTTATGAATAATGGTGAAACCCTGTCTGACATATAACTGAAAAATAGCCCTGAAACATTATCAGATATAGCTCCAGAAGAGGAGACCCTCAGGTCAAAAGGCACTCAAAATATGACATGAAAGAGCTGCCTCCTCAGAATAGAGCCAACCTTAATGATGTGGATGGAGTAAAGCTATCAGGACCCCCTTTTGCTGTTGTAGCATGACTCAAAATAAGAAGAAACAGCTGCAAACATCCATTAATAATCAGAACATGGAATGTACAAAGTATGAATCTAGGAAAATTGGAAGTTGTCAAAAATGAAATGGAATGCATAAAGATTGATATATTAGGCAATAGTGAGCTGAAATGGACTGGCTTTGGCCATTTTTAATCAGGCAAACCATATGATTACTATTCTGTGAATGACAAATTGAAGAGGAATGATGTGGCATTCATCATCACAAAGAATGTTTCAATATCTATCCTGAAGTACAATGTTGTCAGTGACAGGATAATATCCATACGCCTATGAGGAAAACCAATTAATATTACTATTATTCAAATTTACACATCAACCACCAAAGCAGAAGATGAGGAAATTGAACACTTTTACCAAATTGTGGGGTCTGAAATTGACCAAACATGCACTCAAAATGTGTTAATTATCACTGGTGATTGGAATGCAAAAGTTGGAAACAAAGAAGAATCACTGGTAGTTGGAAAATATGATATTGGTGATAGAAATGACACTGTAGATTGCATGATAGAATTTTGCAAGACCAATGATTTATTAATTGCAAATACCTTTTTTACAACAACATGAACAATGGCTATACATATGGACTTTGCCAGTTGGAGTACACAGGAATCAGATTGACTGCATCTGTGGAAAGACGTGATGGAGAAGCTCAATATCTCTGGCCAGGAGCTGATTGTGGAACAGACCATCAACTGCTCATATGCAAGTTTAAGTTGAAACTGAAGACAATTAAAACAAGTCCACCAGAGTCAAAATATGGTCTTAATTATATCCCTCCTGGAATTAGAGACCATCTAAAGAATATATTTGATTCATTGAACATCAATGACTGAAAACCAGAAGAATTGTGGGATGACATCAAGAGCATCATCAATGAAGAAAGCAAGAGGTCATTAAAAAGACAAGAGGAAGCAAAGACAAAAGTGGATGTTAGAGGAAACTCTGAAATTACCCTTGAATGGAGAGTGGCTAAAGCAAATGCAAGAATCAACAGGATAAAAGAGCTGAACAGAAGATTTCAAAGAGCAGCTTGAGAAGACAAAGTCAATGATTATAATGAAATGGGCAAAAGATCTGGAGTTAGAAAAATAAAAGGGAAGAACATGCTTGGCATTTCTCAAGCTGAAAGAACTGAGGAAAAAATTTAAGCCTCGAATTGCAATATTAAAAGATTCCATGAGCAATATATTGAACGATGCAGGAAACATCAAAAGAAGATGGAAGGAATACACAGAGTCACTGTATCAAAAAGAATTAGTCAATGTTCATCCATTTCAGGAGGTGACATATGATCAAGAGCCAATGGTATTGAAGGAAGAAATCAAACCTGCACTAAAAGAATTGGCAAAATGTAAGGCTCCAGGAATTGATGGAATACCCATTGAGATGTTTTAACAAACGGGTGCTGCACTAGAGGCACTCACTTGGTTGGTTATGCCAAGAGATTTGGTAGACAGCTACCAGGCCAACTGACTGGAAGAGATCCATATAGGTACTCATTCCAAAAAAAAGGTGATCCTACAGAATATGCAAATTATCAAACAATATCATTAACATCACACAGACGTAAAAACTTACTGAAGATAATTCAAAAAAGGTTGCAGCAGTATATTGACAGAGAACTTCCAGAAATGCAAGCTGGATTCAGAAGAGGATGTGGAGTGAGGGACATCATAACTGTGTCAGATGGATCTTGGCTCAAAGCAAAGAATACCTGAAAGATGTTTATTTGTGTTTTATTGACCATGCAAAGGCATCGATTGTATGGATCATAGTAAATTATGCATAACATTGAGAAGAATGGGAATTCCCGAGCACTTGATTGTACTCATGAATCTGTCCATACAATAGGAGGCTATTGTTTGAACAGAACGAGGAGATACTGCATGGTTTAAAATCAGGAAGGGAGTGCGTCCGGGTTGTATCCTTTCACCATACTTATTCAATTTGTGTGCTGAGCAAATAATCTAAGAAACTGTACTATATGAAGAAGAATGTGGCATCAGGATTGGAGGAAGGGTTATAAACAACCTGTGATATGCAGACAACACAACATTGCTTGCTGAAAGTGAGGATGACTTAGAGCATTTACTGATGAAGATTAAAGACTACAGTCTGCAGTATGGGTTACACCGCAATATAAGGAAAACATTGGAAGGAAGGTTAGGCAATCTACTTCTGTAGTGATACTACTTCAGAAACCCAAGGAGGGGTTACTATGAGTTGGGTCTGACTCCACATCACATAAAACAACAACATAAGGAAAATAAAAATCCTCACAACTGGATCAATAAGCAGCACCACAATAGATGGAGGAAAGATTGAAGTTGCCAAAGTCTTCATATTACTTGGTTCTACAATCAATGACATTGGAAGCAGCAGTCAAGACATAAAAAGATGTATTGCATTGGGGGAATCTGCTGCCAAAGACTTCTTTCAAGTGCTGAAGAGCAAAGATACTTCCTTGAAGACTAAGTTGTGCCTAACCCAAACTATGTTGTTTTCAATTGCCTCATATGCATGTGAGAGCTGGACAATGAATAAGGAAGACCAAAGAAAAGTTGACACTTTTGAGTTGTGGTGTTGGCAAAGAATACTGAAAATACTGTGGACTGCTAAAAGAACTAAATCTGTCCTGGAAGAAGTGCTCCTGGAATGCTCTTTGGAAGTGAGGATGGTCAGACTTTGTCTCATGCAGTTTGGTCATGTTGTCTGAAGGGACATTCTCTGGAGAAGGATGTCACACTTGGTAAAGTGAAGGGTCAATGAAAGAGGGGAAGACCCTCATTCAGATGGATTGACACAGTGGCTGCAGAGATGGGCTCAGGTATAGTAGAGTTCATGAGGCTGGCACAGGACCGGATGGTGTTTTGTTCTGTTGTATGTAATGTCACTTTGAGTGGGATACAACTCAACAGCAAATAACAACAACAAGAAGAAATGGAAAAAATTCTAGAAACACAGGACATACCTAAAACAGGCAGGCAGAAAATTTGACCAGTCCCATAACAAGAGAAGAAATTGAACAGGACATTAAAAAGAAAGAAAGAAAGAAAGAAAGAAAGAAAGAAAGAAAAAACCTCAACAAAATATTCTGGCCCAGACAGCTTCACTGAAGAATTATACAAAACATTCAGAGAAGAATTGACACCAATACTAGTCAAACTACTCCAGAACATAGAAAAGGATGGAATGCACTAAATTAATTTTAAGAAGGAAACATAGCCCTAATACCAAAGACAGGCAAACACACCATTAAAAAAGAATATTACAATCCAATATTCTTCATGGCCATTGATATAAAATCTTCAACAAAATCCTAACCAATAGTATTCACTGTATCAAAAATATAATACATCATAACCAAGTGGGATTCAGACCAAGAGTGCAAGATAGTTCAACATTAGAAAAACAATATAATCCACTACATAAATAAAATAAAGGGGAAAAAAATCACAAGACTGTATCAATGGAGAAAAGATATTTGATAAAATCCAACACATTCCACATAAAAACTTTGAGCAAAATAGAAATAGAAGGAAAGTTCCTCCATATAATTAAAGGCATATATGCAAAACCAGCCACCAACATTATTCTCAGCTAAGGGAAACTGAAAACATTCCTCTTATGAACAGGAATCAGACAAGGATGTCCTCTATCACTACTTCTATTCAACATTATATTGGAAATCCTAGCCAGGGAAATAAAGCAGGAAAGGAAAATAAAAGGCATCCCAATTGAGGAGACAAAAGTAAAACTATCCCTATATGCAGATGGTATGATTTTATAAATAGAAAATCCCAGAGACTCAGCAAGAAAACTATTGGACCTAATTGAAACATTCAGCAGATGGGCAGGGTACAAAATCAATGTTAAAAAAAAAAAAAGCTGTATTCCTCTATATCAACAAGAAGAACAATGAAAAAGAAATAATGAAAATAATACTAATTACAATAGCTACCAAAAAGATAAAATGCCTTGGAATAAACCTAACCAGACACACAAAAGAACCTATATAAAGAAAATTACTTATTATTCCTAGGGGAAACTAAAAGAGACATACATAAATGGAAGAACAAACCATGTTCATGGATAGGAAGACTGAACATTGTGAAAATGTCAGTATTACACAAAGCCATTTATGGATATAATATAAGCACATCCAGATTCCATGAACATTCTTTAAGAATATGGAAAAAACAATCACTAATTTTATGAGCAAAGGAAAGACACCTTGGTTAAGGAAAGCACTACTGAAGAACAAAGTAGCAGTTCTTCCACTTCTTGCCCAGAACCTATGCAACCATGGTAGTCAAACAGCCTGATTTTGGTCCAACAACAGACACATAGACCAATGGAACAGAATTGAGAACACAGAAATAGATTCATCCACCTATGGACAGCTGATCTTTGACAAAGGGCTGAAACTTATTAAATGGGAAAAGACAGTCTTTTTTTTTTTTAATTAATTAATTTATTTATCTATATTGTGATTTAGGTGAAGATTTACAGGGCAAATTCATTTTCCATACAGCTGTTCACATATACTTTGTCTCATGTCATTGACCACAGTTTAGCACAATGCAACACTTCCTCCCCATAGTTACCTCTTCCCAGTGTCCATCCCTCCATACGCTCCTGCCCCCTGAGCTGTCTCCATGTGCAAAGCAGCCCTTCTTTCTCCCATGATTGTTCTCTCCAAGGAGTGTATCTACTTGAGGTAAATCAACTCATATGCCTGTCTTTTGTTTGGCTGGAAACCACAGGTTTCAATTCCAGACCTAAGGGCAGCTAGGGGCCATAATCTCAGTGGTTCCACCAGGCTCTATTGGACGAGCAAACCTGGTCCCC
>NW_006922228.1:622564-627597 GCF_000298275.1 Orycteropus afer afer | reverse complement strand
GGGGAAGATTAAGAATAATAATAAAAAGGACAAAAGTATTAATAATATTAGTTGTTTTAAAACTGACAAATACAAGCAAACTAATCACCAGAAGAAAGAAAGTGAAAAAGAAAAACATAAAAATAAAAAAAGATGAAAAAAAAATCGGTGGAGGACAGGGCAGGGCACCCAGGCTCCGTCTGAGACTGTGATGGAGTTCCTGTGGGCCCAGAAGGTAGGTGGGAGTGGTGGTTGGCCACACCTCCATTCACCAAGTGGTTGTGGGGTATAAGAGTAACAAGAGGAATGTCATACCTTTGCAGTCTGGCAGGTCCTGAGTGTCCTTGGGGTTGCTGGAAAGCAGAACGTGTTCTTAAGCCCCAGGAATCTGTGAGAACACTGTCTCTTTAAATATCCAAAATAGACAAGCCTCTTTTTAAACCTTCAAAATGGCTGCGTCCTCCGGACCGGCAAAGTTCACAGTTCAGCCCACCTTTCTCTTCGCCTTCTCTATTTGTTCCTCAGCCACTGTGCACAGTATTCCATGCAGTCCCTGGCTAGCAGGGTGATTTTTAGGTTAATTCTTAGGTCCTACCACCACTTAGGAATCTCCAAGCTGTCTGTGCCATCAGGATGGCTCAGGCTCGCTGCCACACTGCAGCTCCGTCTGTCTACTTTTTTGGTATTTTCATGCAAATTCTTCTGCTAGTTGGGGTTTAGTCCACTTGTATATCCTTCCCTTCAATGTTCAGGGGTCCAGGATTTTCTTCTGTATCTGTGTTAATTGGTTTCCCTTTTCTTTGTTGAAGAGGGTCTGTGCAGTCTTTCTGCCTAGTCCGCCATCTTGCCGGATCTCTAAAAGACAGTCTTTTTAACAAATGGTGTTCGCAAAATTAGATATCCATTTTGCAGAAAAGTGAAACAAGATCCATCCCTCATACTATATACAAAACTGACACAACATAGATCAAACACTTAAATAAAAACCTAAAACTATAAAGATCACCAAAGAAAAAATAAGGGCAAACTTATTGTTCTTGTTAGGTGCCATAGAGTCAGCTCTGACTGATAGTGACCCTACATACAGCAGAATACATCATTCCAGAATCCAGTCCTGCATCATTCTGAAAATCTTTGATATGCTTGAGAACATCGTTGCAGCCACTGTGTCAAACCATATCATTGAGAGTCTTCCACTTCATCACTGACCCTCTACTTTAACAAGCATAATAGCCTTCTCCTGATACTTGTCCTTCTCAACAAAATTTCCAAAGTATTTGAGGTAAAATTTGGCCATTCTCACTTGTAAGGAACATCCCAGCTGTACTCCTTCCAAGGCAGGTTTGTTCATTTTTCTGGGAGTACATGATATTTTCAGTATTATTCAGCAAGACCACAATTCAAAGGCATCAACTCTTCTTCAGTTTTCCTTATTTATTGTCCAGCTTTCACATGCATATGAAGTGTCTGAAAATACCAAGGCTTGGATCAGGTGCACTGAGGTCTTCAAAGTGACATCTTCACTCTTTATCCCTTTAAAGAGGTCTTTTGCAGCAGATTTGCCCAATGCAATGTCATCTGATTTCTTGACTGCTGCTTCCATGGGCATTGTGAATCCAAATAAAATGAAATCCCTGACAACTTCAATCTTTTCTCCATTATTGTACTGTTGCTTACTGGTCATCTGTGAAGATTTTTGTTTTCTTTATGTTGAGGTATAATCCATACTGAAGGCTGTCATCTTTGATCTTCATCAGTAAGTAAGTCAAGTCATCTTTACTTCCAGCCAGCAATGTGCTGTCATCTTCATATTTCATCTTCATATTGCAGGTTGTTAATAATGAGTCTTCCCCTAATCCTGATATCACATTCTTCTTCATATAGTCCAGCTTTTTGGGTTATTTTCACAGCATACAGATTGCATAATTATGGTGAAAGGATACAATGATGCACACCTTTCTTGATTTTAAACTGTGCAGTATCCCATTGTTCTGTTTGAATGAACGCCTCTTGGTCTGTGTATAGTTTTCTCATGAGCACAATTAAATGTTATGGAATTCTCATTCCTCACAATGTTATTCATAATTTGCTTTGATCCACACAGTCGGATGTCTTTGCATAGTCAATAAAACACAGATAAACATCTTTATGATAGTTTTTGCTTTCAGCCAAGATCCATATGATATCAGAATGATATATGTCATTCCATGCCCTCTTCTGAATCCAACTTGAATTTTTGGTAGTTCCCTGTTGATATACTGCTGTACACATTTTTGAATCATCTTTAACAAAATTATCTTGCATTTGGTATTAATGATATTATTTGACAATTTCTGCATTCTGTTTGTTCACCTTTCTTTGGAATGGGCACAAATACAGATCTTTTCCAGATGATTGGTCTAGTACCTGTTTTTTTAAATTTCTTGGTATAAACAATTGTGCTCCTCCAGCACTACATCCATTTGTTGAAACATCTCAATAAGTATTCAATCAATTCCTGGAGCCTTGTTTTTCACCAATTCCTTCAGTGCAGATTAGACTTCTTCCTTTTATCCCATTGATTCTTGATCATATGCTACCTCCTGAAATGGATGAATGTCGGTCAATTATTTTAGGTACAGTGACTCTGTGCATTCCTTCCATCTTATTTTGATACTTCCTGCATCATTCAATATTTTGCCTATGGAATCATTCAGTATTACAACTCATGGCTTGAAATTTTTCTTCAGTTCTTCCAGCGTTGAGAAATGTTGAATGTGTTCTTTCCTTTGGTTTTCTAACTCCAGTTCTTTGGACATTTCATTATAGTAATTGACTTTGTCTTCTAGATCTGCTCTTTGAAATCTTCTGTTCGGCTCTTTTATACTGTCATTTTTTTTCATTTGCTTTAGCTACTCTCCATCGAGAGAAAGTTTCAGTGTCTCTTCTGACATCTGCCTTTGTTTTTCTTCCTTTCCTTTCTTGTTAATGACCTTTTGGTTCATTCATATATAATGTTCTTGATGTCATCCCACAACTCATCTGGTTTTGGGTCACTAGTGTTCAATGCATCATATCTATTCTTAAGATGGTCTCTAAATTCAGGTAGGAAATAATTAAGGCCACATTTTGGCTCTTGTGGAGTATTTTTAATTTTCTTCATTTTCAACTTGAAGTTGCAAATAGACAGTTGATGGTCTGTTCCACATTCACCTCCTGGCTTTGTTTTGACTGATGATATTGAGTTTCTTCCTCATGTCTTTCCACAGATATGGCCAACTTGATTTTTATATATTCTACTGGTGAGATCCACATGCACAGTCACTTTTTGTGTTGTTTTAAAAAAATTATTTGCAGTGAATAAGTCATTGGTCTTGCAAAATTCTATTTTGTAGTCTCAGGTGTCATTTCTTTTTCTAAGACCATCTTTTCTAACCAGTGCTTCTTGTTTCACATTCCAATCACCAGTAATTATCAATAAATCTTGATTGAATTGTTGGTCAATTTCAGAATACAGAAGTTGGTAAAAATCTTCAACTTTTTCATGCTTATCTTTAGTGGATAGTGCATAGATTTGAATAATAGCAGCATTAATTGGTCTTCCTTGTAGGCATATGGATATTATCCTATAGCTGACAGCATTGTACTTCAGGATAGATCTTGAGATATTCTTTTTGATGATGAATACAAGACCATTCTTCTTCAATTTGTCATTTGCAGCATAGTAGACCATATGACTGTCTGATTCAAAATGCCCAGAACCAATCCACTTCACCAAGCTAATGCCTAGGATATTTATTTTTATGCATTCCATTTCATTTTTGACAACTTCCAATTTCCCTAGATTCATAATTCATACATTCCATGTTCCAATTATTAATAAATGTTTGAAGTGGTTTCTTCTCATTTTGAGTCATACCACATCAGGAAATGAAGGTCCCAAAAGCTTTACTCCATCTACATCATTGAGGAGGCAACTGTTCCCAGTCTTATTTTGAGTGCCTCACAGCCTAAATGGTTTATCTGCCAGCACTATATCAGACAATGTTTCACTGGTATTCATAGGTTTTCAGTGGTCAGTTTTTCCACAAGTAGAATGCCCCACCATTCTTCCTAGTCGGTCTTAGTTTTGAAGTTCTATTGAAACCTGTCCACCATGGGTGACCCTGCTGGTATTTGAAATACTGGTGGCATAGCTTCCAGCATTACAGCAATGCACAGCCTCCATGGTATGGTAAATGGACAGACTGATGGCGAAGAGGAAAATGTATAGTCCCTAATTTGTGGCATATTTAAACTGTTAAACAACCAGGAAAAAAAAAAAAAAAAAGGCACTACAGTGTAGTAAATAGTAAATTACCTGGTATGGCTTTTCTAGCTATAAGTCTTTGTAAACTCCATGGTGGAATTTGCCATGAACAACTGAGTAGTTCCTGATTGTTAAAGTTATCCACCTGGGTTATTCCTCTTTAGTGTAGCACCAACTAATTTTCTAGGAAGTTCACTTGCTCTCAGGTGTATAAAATTCTGATTTTGGAATTGGTTAGTTTGGACACTCTTCCAGGCTCAAAAAGGAGATCTTCTAGAGGCAGAAGGAGTTTCTCTGACTGCTGGCTGAGAAACATATGCTGCTGAGAGAAACATGCTCCTGAGAGATATGCATTTGCAGAGAGAGAGATAAGAGAGACATGTACTGCTGTGAGAGAGACTGCTGCCTGCTAAATGAGATGACTAGCTGCGAGAGACTGAGTGCATTTTTGAAGTTGAATTGTAGCCTGATGCTTCTCTAATAAACCCCATAATCTGTGAGTTCTGTGTGATCACTGCAGGGATTTATCAAACCCAGCAGAGAGGTGGTAGGTGCTGTGGGAGGAATAGTTGGTGTCAGGGTTGGTGAAGTGGCTGGAGGGAGGCAGCATGTATGGCCTCACAGGAATAGGCCTTGGGCTGCCGATGGTGATTCTGTCTTCCTCTTCTGGGGTTAGAAGAGGTCAGATGATGTGACCTCCTTGTTCTTTTGCAAGTACAAACAGCTGAAGTTAAACTAGATGACAGGGACCTGCTAAAGATTAAAA
>NW_006922228.1:621123-622200 GCF_000298275.1 Orycteropus afer afer | reverse complement strand
CAGAAGTAGATTGCCCCATCTTCCTTCTGAGGAGTGGCTGGTGGGTTTGAACTGCCAGCCTTCTGGTTAGCAGTCAAGTGTCTTAGGCACTAGCATCCAACAAATACAAGAAGAAATATTCCCAATTCTTACCCGTGAGAAAGATGCAAATCAAAACAACAATGAGATATTGTCTCACCACAGCAATAATAGTAAAGTTCAAAAAGACAGAAAACAGCAAATGCTGGTGAGGATGTGGAGAGATTAGGACTATCATACACTGCCAATGGAACTGTATAACGGTGCAACCATTGTGGAAAATGGTATTGAACTTCCTCAGAAGTTGGTAAAAATCTTCAATCTTTTCATATTTGGTTTTAGTTGGAAATAGAACCACTATTTGAAATATCAATTCCACTACTAGGTATATATCCTAACGAAGTGAGAGTTGTTACACAAATAGATATATGCACACCTGTGTTTATTGCAGCACTGTTCACAATAGCAAAGAGATGAAAATTAATGAAATGGCCATCAACTGATGAATGTATTAACAAATTATAGTACATGCATACAGTGGAATACTATGCAACATTAAAGAAGAAGAATACACAAAACACCTCATAACATTCATGAACATGGAGAACATATTGCTGAGTGAAATAACTCAAGTATAAAAGGACAAATAATATATGAGCTTATTACAGAAAACTCCAACACCTCAACATCAAAAAGCAATCAACTATTACAAAAAGTCAAGGGAAAGCTTATATATGAAAAGAAACATTTTTTTTTTTTTATTGTCACCAGGGTTGGGAGGGAAGAGGAGGGAAAATAATAACTGGATAAGGGGCAGGCAGGAAGAGCAGGAGAAAGGGGTAAAACCCAGTCACTAGTGCTCAGACGGCTCCCTTGTTACCCTCCCGAGAGGGACCGGGTCTTCGGGAGCAAGGTAAGCATGGGCAGGCTGCTGCTTACTCACTGATCTGCACTGAACACTTTCCCTTGTTACCCTCCCGAGGGGGACCGGGTCTCCGGGAGCAAGGTAAGCATGGGCGTAGCATAGAGTAGCAGGCCAGAAGAGCAGGAGAAAGGGGT
>NW_006922228.1:609008-618391 GCF_000298275.1 Orycteropus afer afer | reverse complement strand
TTCGTTCTGCTGTGCATGGGGTCGCTATGAATCGGAAACGACTTGACAGCACTTAACAACAAGAACAACAACAAGGGGCATGCATTAATTTGGGTGAAAGTAAAGGCAATGTACAAAAAGGAGGTGACCAGCACAGTATCAGTAAGAAAAAGGAAGACATGAAGAGTTGCACAAGAGTTACAGACAACAAAGGTAAATAATATTACATACACAGTCCTACATTATCAGTAATAACAAACATTAATCTATACACAGATAAATAAGTAGATAGGCACGAAGAGCAGGTTTGTGTAGTGTTCTGGTTACCTAGTACCACTCTGACAAGAATATACCACAAATGGGCTGGCTTGAAGAAATAGGAGTTTATTCTCTTACAGTTTGGAAGCTTTAAGTCCACGTTCAAAGTGCCAGGCTCTAGGGGCTAGGTGAAAACCCCTCAACCTTGAGCTTCAGCTCTGCCTCCTGCTCCCTGCCCACTGAAGCTGGAGGCTTTTCCTCACTCAGCTTTTGGCTGCTGAGGCTGACAAGCCTAAAGTTGACAAGTAAAAAGGCACAGTATTGATGTTACCAAACCATGCAAAAGGCCATTAATTCAAGTCCATTGAAAGTCCTAAGATTGATAGAGCATGTCAGGTGGCTGAACAATGACACGACTACATGCAGGGTTCAAGCATGCCATAAGCTGGAGACCATTCCCAAAGCTGTCTCTTATATATGGGAAGGAGATCACATACTCAAAGAAGTTATTCAGCTGTTCCAATAGTTTCCACCATGGAGTTAATTACTAATCTCACCACAGGGAATAACTACATCCAGCTACCCAGCCACTCAACCAGGCCTAGACAAGTTGACGCATAAACTTAACTACCACAGGTAGATGAACTGGACTGTATATGCAACTATAAATAGGTTTGGCAAATAACATTTCTACATATGTATTTGTATGTGTTGTAAAAATATTCATGTATATAGTAGAGCTGTTGTTGTTGTTGTTGTGTGCCGTCAAGTCAGACCTGACTCATAGCGACCCCTCCTTGGGTTTCCGAGGCAGTATCACTACGGAAGTAGATTGCCCCATCTTCCTTCTGAGGAGTGACTGGTGGGTTTGAACCGCCAGCCTTCTGGTTAGCAGTCAAGTGCCTTAAGCACTATGCTACCAGAGCTCCTATAGTAGAGCTAACAGGGGGAAATTTATGAAAACTTCTCAGCCTTAATCAAACACCTTTATGAATGAGTCACAGGTCCTAGGAGCTCAGAACCATAGTCATGTGGAACATCAAGGTCAGTTGGCATAACATAGTCCATGAAAACAATGATCTACATCTTACTTCAGAGAGTAGTGCCTGAGGCCTTAAAAGCTTGCCAGTGGTCATAGAAGGTGGTCTCTCCTCATCCAGAGTAAAGAATAGTGAAGGAAATCAAAGATACATGGGGACAGTTCATCCAAGGCACTAATGGGTCATGTGAATTTCAGCCTCCATGATCCTGAGACCAAGAGAACTAGATGGTGCCTAGCTAACACTGCCAACCACTCTGAAAGGGATCATAATAGGAGATCCTGGATAGAGTGGAAGAAAAATGTGAAACAAAAGTAAAAAAAAGAAAAAGAAAGAAAAGAAAAGATCATGCTTACTGGTCTGATAGAGAGTGGTGGAACCATGAGACTGTAGTCCTGAGTCATCTTTCAAGCCTGGAAGAGAACTAACCCATGTGGCTCAACTTTCAGGCAAATAATTGTCAGTTCAGTAGGATGAACAGTAATATCAGGAAGGTATGCATTCCTTAGAAAAACCAACAATATGAGATCAAAAGGGCAGAATTTTCCCCAGGGATAAAGTTAAGAAGGCAGGAATGGATAAGAAAGAAGGATAAATGGAAATGGTAACCACAGGGAGAAAGTGGGATGAGTACTGTTACATTGTGGGAACTTCATTCAATGTTATACAACAAAATGTGCATGAACTGTTGAATGGAAAACCAATTTGCTCTGTAAACGTTTACTTAAATCACAATAAAAAGTTTAAAAAACTAACACAAAAATTAATAATTCTAGAGTCATTGATACTTCTTCCTTACTAAGTTAATCATCATAATGTCTTCAATTTTTGAACCAATGTTATGTCTTCTGGAAGGAAATGGAAATCAAGGTCCAAGTGAACTAAATTATGACATAGTACTGGAGAGTGGATATATCTCTAAGGCAGGACCAAAGAAAGAAAGGAAGGAAGACAATCAAACCCACTGCCATTTAGTTGATTCTGACTCATAGCAACCCCTATTGGTTGGGTTTCCAAGGTTATAAATCTTTAAAGAAGCAAACTCCCTCATCTTTCTTTTGCAGAGCAGCTGGTGGGTTTGAACCACCTACCTTTTGACTAGCAGTGAAATGCCTTAATCACTACACCACCAGAGCTCTTTTAGAGCAGGAAAGTGAAGGTGCATTGCTGGCCTTTCCAGCTGAAGGCAATTGCTTCTGGTGGTCCTTCAAACTCTGAATTGATGGAAAAGCATTGATGAGATCAATAGCTGCTACCAGGTTCTGGGAGAAGTATACATTTGTTCAAGCAGTGAAACCACATGTGGAATAATAGCTGCAATTGGAGTCATTGCCTGGTTAAGTTTATAATAATCCACTGTCTTTTTTCCAGGTCCATGTGTTTTTTTCACAAGCCAAGTTGATGAGTTGAATGAGTTTATGGTGGGAATCACCACCCCTGCATCAGTTCCTTCATGGTGGCAGTAATCTCCATAGTCCCTCCAGGCATGCAGAACTGCTTTTGGTTAATTTTCCTATCTAGTGGCAATTCCAATGTCTTCCACTTGGTTATTTCTGCCATAATAGCCCTTGATCCACATATCACAGATCCAATGTGGGGGTTAAACCAGTTTCTGTGGATATCTATTCCTATTATGCATTCTGAATTGTGGAAATCAGTACAGGATGAGTTCAAGGACCCATTGGACTCATTGTGAGACAAACAAGCTCCCACTTCCTTAATAACCTGGCCTCCATATGTCCCTAATATGACTTTTGGGCCACAGTAATGTTCTGAATCTCCTGGAATTAATGCCAATTTAGATGTGGTGTTCAATAATCCCCCGCAACCCCAAATATGATTATTTCTTTTCCCCAATGACAAGTCACTCTTTTAAGAAGCCATCTTCTTTTGGGGAAAACTGGAAGAAAGACTAACCGTATAAATTTTTGGCAATGTAATGGGGTTCTTCCACCCCCTCTTCATTCAATGGGTCTGTAAATTCTGGTTCATTCTGGTTCAAGTCTGGGAACTGATTGAGGAGCCATGACTCCCTAATTTGGCAATTCAAATTAGGCTACTATTCACTTGACCTAGAATTATTCCATTTGTTTAGATTCAGTAAATATTTAGTAGATTTCCTATCCATTTCACTCCTAGGAATACCATGACTAAGTAGCCAACACCATAATTCTACATAAATCAGGTTATTTTGATTCCTGCTTTGACTCTGCTGTCCATTACCTAAGCAATCAGCCCCATTGTATTTAGAGTGGTTCCTGCTATCAAATCTGATTTACATAAAAGCAATCAAAGCAGTCTTCAAGGATTTTGAGACTCCATCCACAAATTTGTTCCTCATAATTGTGGTGAAAAGTGTGTCCTCTGGGTACTCCATGGGTGAGTCAGTAGGTCTAACCTGATAATCCACTCCAAGATACCAATTTCTCTAAGGCTTTGAATACCTTCTTTTACTGTATACCAAGGCAATCATGGCATTTCAACTTGATTTAGTGTAGGTCACCACTTAATCTATACTTCAGTGAACAAAGCAAGTAAACTCTTAGATCTTTTTGTTACCTCTTTATCTGAAACATTGAATGAAAATCTGTGCTCAGTAGATCTATATCAATAAACTCAGAATGATCCAACTTTATGTTTTTCACACCATTACTCCACACTCTTAAGAGGCATCATCACACATATTTCCCAGGTATCTGGGAAAAATCAAGAAGTTCTTTTAGAGTGTAGCCATTCCTCCTCCTAGGGGATCTCTGGGACTTAAGTCTAGTTAAAAGTCTAGAAGCAAAAATTGGTGGTGATTGGTCCTCAGGACATTCAGCAATATCTTATAAGACATCTGCCTAAGGTTATGCCCCAGGCAATGCCTCAGATGCTGCCCCAGTCAATATCTTGGACAAAGACTCTTCATACACTTCTCTGTTAATCTCATCAGATGGAAATGAAAGGGATAATAATTTTACTTAGAGATTGGTTTAGCAGACAAAGATGGAGTGGTCTCTTCAGATGGGAGATGAAGGCTGGTTCTGTTGACAGAGTAATTAAATGGAATTTAGGGGCTCAGTGTCCCCAGCTTCCTGATTATCTCCCCTTATGTCCCCATCCCAAGGTTTCAGATCCTATTTCTTCCCAAACAATGCCCTCACTTTAACTTCAGATTCCGTTCGAGTTTGGAAATTCAATTGGCATTGTAATTCAGCCACTCGTAAGATTCTGGGTTTGGCTTTTGACAATATTAGCTGTTACTACAAGAAATAAGGCTTTCTCTCAGGTCACAATTGGCAAATTTTAGGTCTTGTACATGGTGCTTGAGCTGCAACTTTGAAGCTTTGAGAACATCCCTTTCTTTTACCATTTTGTTTTGAAAACGTAAGACCAACCATCCAGATTCCTTGTAATTTTCATTCTGACAAAATTGCAGAGAAGCATTAGATATCAACCAGAACCTTGTCTATCAGACATATTTAATCCAGTGGTGATGATATTTTTGTATTTCCATTGCCATCTCACTCCATGGATTAGAAGTGCCCTCTTTATTATTGGAGGCAGAGTGATAAGTGCCTTTAAGACTACCCAGACCTGAGCACTAATGTACTAATCGAGAAAACTCTTTTTAATAATTTTGTTCTTCCAGAACGACTCTCAGTACCTAATGTCTTAGGCTGGGTTATCTAAAGGAGAAAAACCATATATATATATATATATATATATATATATATGTTGTTGTTATGTGTCATGGATATATATATATGTAATATGTATGCACACACACACACACATGCAAATGGAGAGAGAGAGATTTATTTCAAGGAAGGGAGTCGCACAGTTGTAAAGATGGAAACTCCCAAACCCATGTGTCAGACATCATGCTTCATTGATGTCAAATGTTCCTATCTTTTCTACAGCTTAACATGATGAAAAGTTGGTACAAGAACAGAATCAGTCCAAGGTTTCTATCCTCTAAACAGGTTTTGGAATCATATCCCACTCCCTATCTCTCCACCTCTCTCACATACACACACAAGTAGGAAAACTGTAAAAGGTCCCTTCACTCATTTAGCTGAAAGCTTTTGTAGTTTGAATCATTTGGGGAAACAAACCACAAAGGATGTGGTAGAAAAAGGACAAGCTCCCATCTCAGTGCTACTGGTCACTGATTCAGAAAATTTGAGCCCCAAACCTTTTTAGTCCTTTATTGTTCCTCATTGATTACATGGGGTAATCAATAACCCCCCCTATGTCATACATGGAATAATGTAAATGGAAAAGTTTCATGGAAATTAGAATGTGCTGGAACATTCATCTCCTTACTATGATCAGAAGGTATCCCAGGAGGGTCTAGGATCTGTGTAAGTTTTCTAGCTGGTTTGTTTTCATATTTTTCCCAACATCATAGCAATTAAAACTAGCCCTGTTTTCTAGGACCACCTGGCTTTGCAAGGACAAATACTGGCTGTGACATGAGGACCTCACTGAAGAGCTCTGACACAGTTTCTATTTTTACTCCTTTCCAGATCCTTCTTCTCCAGGGCAACCACACACACAATGCTATTTTGCAATTTATTTTCATTTTGCAAAACAGGCTCTCTTTCCTCTTGCTGGCCTGGTGTCTATGCTCTGGCCATATTAGTGTTGGATGGCTCTGAATTGTTTTGGTCACAGAACTGGCATAGCCTTGTTATGCCAGCTGGAGAAGGACAACACACCTGTAGGTGTGCTGAGCTGAGGCTGGGAGGTGGCTGATCAAGGGTCCTAATGACTGAGTGTGACAGGAGACTGGGCAGCATGACCTCATCCACTCATTCTCACCAGGCTCTCTGATGGGGGGCAGCCAAGGGTGTTTGTGCAGCTGCCCCAGCCCCTGTGGGACAGCCTGTCTTACCTGTGGGCCCTACTCCTGGCCTCCAAGTAGGATGTCTGGACCCAAGTTCAAGGCAGTGTCAGAAGTACAGCTTACAGAATGTCCATACAGCTATCTTTCCCTCTCACTCAATGTCTGGAAAAAATGGTCTTAAATAGGGTCAGAATATGTTTCAAACTGAACCAAACTGAAACCGAACTCACTGCTGTTGAATCAGTCATGACTCATAGTGACCCCTACTTGGGTTTCCAAGGCAATATCTCTATGGAAGTAGATTGCCCAGTCTTCCTTCTGAGGAGTGACTGATGGGTTTGAATGGCCAGCCTTCTGATTAGCAGTCAAATGCCTTGGATACTATGCCACCAGAGCTCCCATGTTTCAGACAGGAAAATGTAAAAGCAGATGGATTGTGGTTTTCAGACTTCAGCAGTCTTTAAGAACATGATAGGAACCAGGAGTCACACATCTGACTCTGGGACCTGATTCTGAATTTCTTAGGCTGCTAAAGTCCTCACTGAAAATGGCCAAGCTGAGCTTGCCAACTGGGGAAACTGCCACCCACCCCCTACACACACACTGCATTGTCACTGCAGCAAGTGTCCTGAGATAAGGCTGACTAAGCCTTATGTGCTGTCTCCTGAGCAGAAGACACTGACCTGTTGTCTGGAAGATGGACTTGGAGCTTTTTTTCTCTGGGGTGGGGACAGTGCTGAGTGACCAGAGGTCACTCCTCCTGTCCTCCTAGGATCCCAGATACATCTTCAGAATTAGGGGTTCAGTACAAACATTTAAATACTCAGTTGCTAACCAAAAATTTGGTGATTCAAACCCACCCAGCAGCTCCATAGGAGAAAGACTTGGTGATCTGCTTTTGTAAAGATTGCTGTGAAAAAAAACTCTGTGGAGCAGTTTTACTATATCACACGGGGTTACTTTGAGTCAAAAAAATATAATAATAATAATAATAATAATAATAACTTGACAGCATCTAATAACAACAACTATCTGGAACATAGGACTGAATTTTGCTCTTTGAAAAAGGCCCTCACAAGAGCTGAGCCTGTGTCCTAGACCTCATCACCTCCCTCTCAGAGTGGGGATGGATTGTACCCATTTGTCTGGTCAGCTAAACGAGACAGAAAGTAACATGCTGACACAGAACTGGGAATATAACCCAAGAGACCAAACCCTGCTTCATTATATACAAACAAGAGATCTAGGTAGAAAGTGAATCTTCTTACAATAAGAAAAATGTTCAGAGAAAACAATAAACATTAGTCACGGACATTTTCGTAACAAGGAAAACTTCTATTAGTTTTACAGGATTGGTTAACAGGGACCCAGCTCAATCTGGGATCACTTTGAGGAGCATTCTGCTTGTGGATACATGAAATCTGCACAAAAGCATATTCTAGTATATGGTACTGCTAAGATGCTGTTTCCTAATGTGTGTTCCATGGAACTCCAAACCAAAAACCAAACCTACTGCCTCTGAGTTGATTCTGACTCATACCGAACCCCGTTGGGTTTCTGAGGTGGTAAATCTTTACGGAAGAAGATTGCCACATCTTCCTTCCACAGAGTGGGTGGTAGAATTAAACCACCAACCTTCTGGTTAGCAGTCAAATGCCTTAGGCACTGCTCCACCAGAGCTTCCTTGGAACACCAGTCATTAGTATGAGGCATGTGTTCCATGTTTAAATAAGATTGAGAAATATAGTCTCTGCTTGGAGACTCAGAATACATAGTAAACACTGAGAACATTTGCTTCAAAAAACTTTTTAGTCAGTTTAACCTTGTGTTCCCCAAATTTGTTTAGTGACAGAATGTTAATATTGAAAAATATTTATGGAGCATGTTTGAGCAAAATTGCTTTAATGGAAAATGTTATATGATGACTCCAAAGAGCAAACTGGAAACTTTATACTCCTCCTTGGTTCATTTGAATAGATGAGTGGTCCGTAGGTTCAGGGCTAGGTTTGCAGACTTCTCTTGCACACTAGAAATATGTTGTTGTGTCAGAAGCTTTAAGGGAGATTAGGGGAACGGAAGCTATTACCTTTAAAAGTTAATTTTCTCATATTGAGGATAAAAACATTAGGTCTGCAAAGACAACTTACTCATGCTCTAAGGCTAGAAGTTTAAACCCACTCAGAAATTTTCCAT
This sequence comes from Orycteropus afer afer, assembly GCF_000298275.1. NCBI lineage: Eukaryota > Metazoa > Chordata > Mammalia > Tubulidentata > Orycteropodidae > Orycteropus > Orycteropus afer. The sequence goes on along the minus strand of NW_006922228.1, from coordinate 610,087 downwards.
CAGAATCTGTTATTCTGAGATGACCACTTAGAAAGTCAGGATGGATATATGATATTAAACAACTGAGAGTCAAATATTTTCCCTTCTTTTGATCTTCACAGTAATGTTGACTGTGTACACATGGGGCTATTGCTTCTTTATTTACTGACTAGAATCCATAGATGGACTCATTTTATATATGTTCTCAGAACATAGTCAGTATGTAGTCCTTGATCTAAGCCTTATTTGACTTATTTTTCATGCCATGGATTTTCTAAATTAAAGAAATGTATAATCTGAGATTTGGGAATCTTAGGCAGAGTCAAAGTCCCAAACTTCTGCAGAGTTCCTTCAGGCACTTCAGTTCTGGACTCACTTTCTAAGATTTCCTATTTAAGTCTTCACACACTTTCTTTGTAGACATTGTACCTGCTAGCCCAGGTTTCTGTCTTCTTGCTTCACCTGCTTTTCTTTTGACAACCCATCTTGTGGCTACTTTCAACTTAATCATGTTTTCTCTCCTTGAAAAACTTGGCTGTTCCATAGTGGTTTTCCTGGGTCACGAAAACAGTTAAAGCACTTCAGGTGCTAGCTGAATGGTTGGAAGTTTGAGCCTAACCAGAGGTGCCTTGGAAGAAAGTCCTAGGGATCTACTTCCAAAAAAGTAGCTACTGAAACCCTATAGAACACAATTCCACTGTGACCCACAGGGGTTTGCCATGAGTCAGAGTCAACTTGATGGCAACCAGTGACTGGTTATAGTCACCAGTAGCCTGGCCTGGACATACAAACAAGCTTTGAAATTCTGATAAAACATTCTGTGCCTTTATAATGACTTGAAATGACTTGAAAATGGTTCCAAATTTAGCATTAGTATTGACACAGAAGTTTTTAAAGCCTTTTTTAAGGCCTGAAGCCCATACTAACTCATCTTTTCCCTCCCCATTCCACTGACCTAATTAAAGTCTGCTATAGTTTTACTTTGACAAGGAAATCAGGTGAAAGGGGAACACTAGAACCATATTGAGTTCTAGAATTGTTTCACTTTCTCAAACTTGATAAATTTACCAAGTAAGAAAATATTTCCTTTGGTATCTTTT
>NW_006922228.1:603661-605837 GCF_000298275.1 Orycteropus afer afer | reverse complement strand
AAAAAATAAATAAAACTTTCAACCGGGCACAGGGAAAAGAAAAAAATTCTGAAAACTAGGATCTGGGAGGGGAAGATTAAGAATAATAATAAAAAGGACAAAAGTATTAATAATATTAATTGTTTTTAAACAGACAAATACAAGCAAACTAATTACCAGAAAAAGAAAGATAAAAAGAAAAAAATAAAAATGAAAAAAAGAGGAAAAAAAAAAATCAGTGGAGGACAGGGCAGGGCACCCAGGCCCTGTCTGAGCACACAGACTGTGATGGAGTTTCTGTGGGCCCAGAAGGTAGGTGGGAGTGGAGGATGGCTGCACCTCCGTTCACCAAGAGTAACAAGAGGAATGTCATACCTTGTCAGTCCCGAGTGTCCTTGGGGTTGCTGGAAAGCAGAAGGTGTTCTTAAGCCCCAGGAATCTGTCTGAGCACTGTCTCTTTAAATATCCAAAATAGTCAAGCTGGTTTTTAAACCTTCAAAATGGTGGCGTCCTCCAGACCGGCAAAATTCCACAGCTTAGCCCACCTTTCTCTTCACCTTCTCCATTTGTTCCCCAGCCACCACAGTCCTCTGTGCAGTCCCTGGCTAGCAGGGGGATTTTTAGGTTAATTTTTAAGACCTTCCACCACTTGGGAATCTCCAAGCTGTCTGTGCCGTCAGGATCACTCAAGATCGCTGCCAGACTGCAGCTCCGTATGTCTCCTTTTTTGGTATTTTCATGCAAATTCTTCTGCTGGTTGGGGTTTAGTCCACTTTTATATCCTTCCCTTCAAGGCTCAGGGGGCCAGGATTATCTTCTGTGTCTGTGTTAATTGGTTTTCCTTTTCTTTGTTGAGGAGGGTCTGTGCAATCTTTCTGCCTAGTCCGCTGTCTTGCCAGATCTCCTCCCCATCCCTTTGGTATCTTCTCTACTGACCCTTCTCTGACGCCTCTGGGGTTTGACAGCAAATGATCTCTGAGGTTAAGGAGTTCTGGTTTCAAAGGAAACATATGGGGTGTTCTTGCTTATGTTACTTTTGATTGATTCCTATATATGAAAGGGAACAGAAGGTGCCTGTTGTCACTTCCCCAAGTCAGCACAACACCTACTGGTAAATACAGTGTAAATTTCACTGTTCAGTGGCAATCCTCTGCTAAATTTAGGTCTTTTTTATCACAGCTTCTTTATTGAGGCCAGGTACTACAGAATGGTAGAACACTGTGTGGCTTGAAGCAGATTAATAAAAGCCTGTTGACTCAATTTGTGTTTGCTTTTAGTGTTATTAGCTGTATTTGAGTTGACCTCACTCACAGTGACTCCATGTCCAATGGGACTTGACCGTTGTGGTCCATAGAGTTTCACGGGCTGATTTTTTGGAAGTAGATCAACAGGCCTCTCTTCCTAGTCCCTCTTAGTCTGGAAACTCCACTGAAACCTGTTTAGCCTCATAGCAACAAACAAGCCTCCACTGACTGACAGGTGGTGGCTGAGTATGAAGTGCATTAGCTAGGAACCAAACCCAGGTCTTCTTCATGGAAGATGAGATTTCCACCACTGAACCACCACTGCCCTCCAGTTTATGTTTACATGTTAAAATGAGTAACATTTAACTCCACTTACTACTCTGTCTATATGTCAATGATTTAACTTCCCCACACCCTGGATTATTCATCTGACATGGTGCTGTTGTTGTTGTTAGATGCTGTCGAGTCGTTTCCGACTCATAGCAACCCCATGCACAGCAGAACAAAACACTGCCCGATCCCACACCAGCTCCACGATCCCTGCTATACAGGAGCCCATCATCGCAGCCACCATGTCAATCCATCTCGTTGAAGGCCTCCCCCTCTTTCGTCGACCCTCCACCCTACCAAGCATGACATCCCTCTCCAAGAAATGGTCCCTTCTGACAACATGACCAAAATAGGTGAGATGAGATCTGGCCATTCTCGCTTCCAAGGAGCATTTTGGGTGCACTTCCTCCAGGACAGATCGGTTAGTTTTTTTTAACATTCTATGGTACTTTCAGCATTCTTCACCAGCACCACAACTCAAAAGCATCAACTCTTCTTCGGTCTTCCTTATTCATTGTTCAGCTCTCACATGCATATGAGGCAATTGGAAATATGGCTTGTGTCAGGCACACCTTAGTCCTCAAGGAGACATCCTTGCTCCTCAGCACTTGAAACAGTTCCTT
>NW_006922228.1:577710-602176 GCF_000298275.1 Orycteropus afer afer | reverse complement strand
ATTTGAGTGGTGCCACATCAGCAAATGGAGGTCTTGAAAGCTCTACCTTATCCATGGGAGTAAGGCTGGGTTTACTCAAATGATGCAGCTCTTTCCCAGACCTATTTTGAGAGCCTTCTAACCTAACCAGACTATTCATAAAGTTGCGTGGTAATGTATCAAACAGTGGTTTTTTTGCTATTCATAAGGTTTTCCCTGGCCAATTATTTGAGAAGTGGAAGGCCTCTTCCTTCTTCCTAGTCTGTCTCAGTCTGTAAACTGGGATGATACCTGTGCACCATGTGCATCCTGCTGGGTTAGAAACACCTATGGCTCAGCCTCAAAACTCACATCAACACGTCACCACGGTAGGATAAACCAACAGACAAGTTTGCCTCCCTCTTGGAAACCTCTTGTACCACTCTTACCTGGGTCCCTGAGGCTGACTCCTCCTCTGTCCAGATTCCTAGGTCTTTTAATCCCCTTTCTTCCACTCTCCCATCCTGCTGCTTTGGGCATGCCTGAGTTCCTCTCCTCACCTGGATCCCTGCAGCTGACTGCTCCTCTCTCTGAGTTCCTGGCTTTTAATCCCCTTTTTCCTGCTCTCCCACCCTGCTGCTTTGGGTGTGCCTGAGTTCCCTTTCCTCACCTGGATCCCTGCAGCTGACTGCTCCTTAGTCCAGGTTGCTGGCTTTTTTATCCCCTTTCTCCCGCTCTCCCACGCTGCTGCTTTGGGTGTTCCTGAGTTCTCTCTTCTCACCTGGATCCTTGCGGCTGACTGGTCCTCTGTTCTATTTCCTAACTTTTAGTCCTCTTTTTCCTGCTCTCCCTCACTACTGCTTTGGGCTTGCCTGATTTCCCTGTCTGCACCTGGATCCCTGTGGCTTGCAGGGACATGGTGCAGTGGAGTCCAAATCTGAATGTGCAGGGATTAATAGACTGTGCATGAGGATTGTTCCTGCATTAATTTATTGGATGAAAGTTTTATAAAGTGACACTCTATCAGTGTGTAGAAATTTCTCTAAACACCACTTTCCAAGGGCCAGCTGGGATGGGCTTAGGTGGTGCTTAAAGGTCATCACCCAGAAGGAACTCTGCAGAAACCGTGAAATAATTATCAAGAACATAGAGAAACAATTGCTTCAGACTGGCCCTCAGCCCTCAAAACATATGTACGTGGTTTGTAGAATTTTGCTTCTTTGGTGATGAACTCCATATGTCTCTGTTTGGTTTTCTTTTTTCACTGGTCACTTTATTCCCTGGACATAGCCCTTTATTCCTTTGTTTACCTTGCTCTTCACTGAGATTCAAGTGTGTATACTGATGATCTTTATGACACCTGGAGAAAGGAACACAGAAACCCACCCAGAAATAACACTGTAAATGAAGCAAGGGGAAATAAGCTGGGATAATTGTGACAGGGATACTTAGGAGATTTCTCAATTTCTGCAAGTCTATGGTAGATGGCTCTAAAAACCCTAAGTTAGAAACAAACAGGAAATGTCATTATGAAGCTCATATTATACATCCAAATTCAACATCACCATGGGCGAGGAGCATGTGAGCAAGATTTTAAAATAATTGTGTAATTGAACACCCGGCTTTCATAACACTATCTGGCCCTGGAGTTTGTGTAAGATCTTAGGCAACTCTTTTTACCTGGGAAGCATCTACTATGAAGGCAATTAAGTATGTGTTAGTGGGCAGCACCTGGAAATGAGTTCTAACTTACTTTATGGTGGCTGTCATTTCAGTCAAGAAGGTATTTGCAAGGTTACTACACTGGATCTGAGCACTCCCTGTAGGATTTGATGCTTAACAAGTGTTTCCAGGTATAGAGAGATTATAAGAGCAACTATTTTTTCCCCTAATTTTAACGCTTATTATATATCAAGCATGTAGTCTCACATCATTAAAAAAATATATCATATGGAAGCTTCTCTTATTCTCATCCTTATTTAACAGTGAAGAAATTGAGGCTTAGAGAGATGGAGTTGCTTGTTCAAAGTCATGCTGCTAGAAAGTTACACAGGTACTGCTTGCCCCAGGCCTAATCTGACCCAAAGACCAACACTCAAACGCTCTGCTAAACTGTGTCTTGCAGTATAACAGAAAATTTTTGTTCTTAGCAACTATTGAGTCAGTCCCCAACTCATGATAACTACACACACAAAAAAATGAAATGCTGTACAGTCCTGTGCCATCCTCATGATCCGTTGCAGACTAGACCATTGTAAACCATAAGGTTTTCATTGGTTGATTTTTGTATGTAGATTGCTAGGCCTTTCTCCCTAATCTGTCTTAGTCTAGATGTTTTGTTGAAACCTGTTCAGTAACATTCAAGCCTCCACTGACAGACAGGTGGTAACTGGGCATGAGGAGCCCTGACCAGGAATCAGACCTTCTACATGGTAAGCAAGAATTCTACCACTGAGCAACCAATGTCCCCCATAAAAGAAGTGCATGGAAATTTGTCATCCAAGATTCTTTACTTTTAATTGTAATGGGAAAAAAATGGTGTCTTGGGTCACATTTCTACTTGTTAATGTGAAGACTGGATCACCAGAGCAATCATGGTTGATAACTTCAAAAATCCTACCTGATAGGATTGTTGTGATTGAAAAATAAAATGTTTACAAATTGCCTGACAAATACTAAGTGCCCATAAAATAAGGCTATTGTATACATTTTTTTTTTCTATTTATGAAAATGTAGGTGTTAGAGATTTTCAAGTCATTTCACCATGGCCATCTCTATCATTTTTCTTCCTTTTTACTTTTCTCCAAATCATTTCCTCCAGATGGAAATTGTTCTTCATGTTATTTGGGGATCAGTTTATCAAATTCTTTATTTCCAAAGAGAATGATTTTTTTTTCACATATAAATTCAGTAACATCTACTAGGGCAATATCCTTCTGAGTATTTGTAAGGGTATAAAAAAGAATGTTTGTGGGATAATAATTATTATGATTATAATAATAACTTCCACTTACTTGTTGTTGTTGTTGTTATGTGCTGTTGAGTCAGACCCGACTCATAGCGATCCCTCCTTGGGTTTCCGAGGCAGTATCACTATGGAAGTAGATTGCCCAACCTTCCTTCTGAGGCTTGTGGGTTTGAACCACCAGCCTTCTGGTTAGCAGTCAAGTGACTTAGGCACTACATTACCAGAGCTCCCACCACTCATCTGTCACTTTGCCATATGGTGGTAGTTTGCATGTTGCTATGATGCTAGAAGCTATGCCACAAGTATTTCAAATACTAGCAGGTAAACTGTGGTGAATGGGTTTTAATGGAGCTTCCAGACCAAGACAGACTAGAAAGAAAGGGCTGGTGATTTACCTCTGAAAATTAGTTAATGAAAACCTTATGCATCACAGACAACATAGTTTGACTCACTTGCCTTTGACCTATCATGAGGAGGGATCAATTGCTAGAAGAGTTCATCATGTTTGGTGAAGTAAAGGGCCAGCTAAAGTGAAGGAGACTCTTAGTAAGATGGACTGACACAGTGGCCACAGTGATGGACTCACACATGCTGGCAATCTTGAGGATGACATAGGGCCAAATAACATTTAGTTTATTGTACATAAGATTATTGTGGGTCAGAACTGACTTGATGACATCTTTCTCTCTGTCTATTGTCAATGTATCTATTTAAGCATTTGACCAGCATTTTCAGTTAACTCTAAAATTCTATAAAACAAATATTATTTTACCCACTTTATAGATTTGCTGTCACCCACTTTCTCCAAGTAGTCTATGTCTGGTTTTGCCTGGTCATAGATTGTTGATGTATACATTTGTATACATGACACTTTTTTCTTTTTGTATGCATTGTATCATGACACTTTTCCCTTGTCATTTATAAAAAGAAGTGAATTTTCTGGCAACCAGTCCCAAGCATGATATTGCCAACAACAGGACTTTTTGTAACTTTTCAGTATTATCATGTTGTATCAGTCTTGGTATTTGGATAATCTTAGACTTCCCTCTACTTTAGGTTCTCCACTAATTGATTCCTGGCATAGCCCTCCATCTATACCTCTTGCCTTCTGGGACTGTTTGTCCATGAACTTTCACTCTCTAAATTGTGTCCTCAAATGGGAGACACTAAAAGCCATGGAATACCTCCTTATAGAGATCATTTTACTCCAAGATTTGTGTAGTAAAAGTTAAATCATTTTATCCAGGGACTTGAAATTTAAAGCATTTTCATAACAACACATTTATGGAGTAGAATGCAACATTTATATATAAATTTTAAAAATCATATGATCTGGAGTAAGAATTTTCTTCAGACACCAAGGGTAAACATGTGGTCATGTGCCTTGAGCATGTCTCTTGGTGGAAAACACCAAGTTATTTATGAAGTTGTTTATTAAACATATTTACAGTAGCTACATGGGGTTTAGGGCAAAATACAGAGTATCCATGACCCCTGCCTGATAAAAGCCCCAGTGTTATGTGTTATGGTTAAACCCCAAACCAAGACTACTATATGCACAACTAAGACAGCTTTGCCAATGAGGTAATACCTCCACTGGGTTCAGAAGGAATGATGGGAACTCAACCTTCACACATGCAGGGAGAGGTTTGGGGTTGGAGCCGTTCCAGACAGCAGGAATTGTGTAGGTATGAGGTTCAAGACAACACCATGTGTGTGTGTGTGTGTGTGGGGAAATTCAGAAAGCCAAGTTTACTAAGAGCCTAAATTGTGAGAAAGAGAGAGAGAGAGGAAGAAAGTGGTAGGAGGCAAACCTGGACCAATGGATTCAAACATGCTGGATGCTTAGTGCCTGGGCCAGTAATCCAGAGCTTATCCTGTGAAGACAGAGGTATGAGAAGCTGTAAAAGAGATTGTCACATGGTAAGCTCTGCATTGCAGAATGATGATCTTGGAAACCCTATGGAGGATGTATTGGAGAAAGCAAGGCTGGAGATAGGGAGACCTGTTAGGTAAGAACTGGTTAATGATAGAAATGGAGTTAAATTCAGTGAGCTTAACTGGAAATATTCTTTAAGTCTTAGTTACCTTCCATAGTAGTTAGTGCCCACTTTATTCATTCACAAAGAAAATACACTAGTTAATATTTATCACTGTAGAAGTAGATCGCCCAACATTCCTTCTGAGGAGTGACTGGTGGGTTTGAACGGCCACCCTTCTGGTTAGCAGTCAAATGTCTTAGGCATTACACCACCAGAGCTCCAATATTTATTGTAGACTTAGTGTGTGTCAGGAAATATTCTAAGTCCTTTACATATACTCACTGCCAATGACTCAATTCCAGCTTATAGAGACCTCCTTGGGTCTCTGAGGTGATATCTCTATGGAGGTAGATTGCCCAATCTTCCTTCCAAGGGGTGAGTTTGAACCAGCAGCCTCCTGGTTAACAGTCAATTGCATTAGGCACTACACCACCAGAGCTCCCTTACCTATATTACCTTATCATTTTTCTTGATGATTATTAGTCCATTTCACAGGTAAGAAAATTGAAACACTAAGAGCTACATAGCTTTTCTAAGGTCATAGAATGAATTAGAGGTTGACATAGGATACAAACTTGAGCTGTTTGTTTTTAAAGACCATTATGTTTAACCACTATACTATATTGTGTCTATTGAGCAACTAATAACTATCTTCCACATAGCTACTGAATTTATAAAGACTATGGTAATCTTCCCATCTTGACTATTTTTAGGAAATGCAGGCTAGTTCCAAGAAACCCTGAGGTTTTGTAACAGGTGCCACTAGACTAAACAATATGTAAAATTTATTCCCACCCTATTTTATTTCCCAATAATATACTTATAATAATTTTTTAATGTCCTCAATGTGCTTAACACTTGATATAAGAGTAAATAAGAGGTGGTTAATATCTGAAGGAGTTCACATTCTATATGCATTCTCTATGCACTAGAATATATGAAGAAAGGCTAGTTATCATTGTTGAGGGAATGAAAAACTACCCAGGGATTTTCCATAATGGAAATTTAGATTCAGAGCAATGGTGTTTTTTGTGGTAGTGAATGTAAAGATCTTTCTTTTCTGAAGGGATTTTCATCACCTACTCCCAAAGATAGAATTACAGGGAGGATGTAACAGAAGTGAGCATACGATAAGTGTGGAACTTTCCCTGGAAAGACATCTGACCTATGGGCATATCTAAGGAACATATCCTCCAGTGAGAAGAGGGAGAAGGCTTTATTCTTTCCACAAACAGCTAATGATGACCTACAACATGGTAGACAGTGTACTAGGTGGAACTTTCCCTGGGAAGACAGGTGTCCTATGGACACATCTAAGGAACATAACCTCAAGTGAGGGAGGGAGAAGGCTTAATTCATTCATTCCACAAACATTTATAGATGACCTACCAAGGAGCTCTGGTGGCACAGTGACTAAGGCATTTGACTGCTAACCAGAAGGTTGGAAGTTCAAACCCACCAGCTTCTCTGCTAAATAATGATAGGGCAATCTACTTCCATAAATATTTACAACCTCAGAAACCCAATGGGGTTGCTTTGAGTCAGAACTGACTCGATGACAGTGAGTTTGGTATTTGGTATCACATACCCGGCAATTTACTAGGTGGAACTTTCCCTGGGAAGACATGTGACCTATGGGCACATCAAAGGAATATGCCCTCAAGTGAGAGGAGGGAGATGAGGTCATTCATTCATTCATTCCACAAACATTTGATGGTCTACCATACACCAGGTAGTGATGAGTATCAAATTGAACCATCACATCTTTAGTAATTGAAGGTTGAATGCAGTCTCATCAGACTGGCTCTTTCAGGAATTCTCTCCCATAACCTTCACTTGTGGTGGGCTTTCCTCTTGTCTTTGAATATAAAAAAGTTCTTCATCTGCTTCTGATCTTCAACACCTGCTTGGAAGACATGCATACATACCGTTTGCCAATGAGTCAATTCTGACTCATGATGACCCCATGTGTGTGAGTAGAACTGTTCTCCATAGGGTTTTCAGTAGCTGAATTTTTAGAAGTAGATCACCAGGCCTTTCTTCCAAGGTGCCACTGGGTGGACTCTAATCTCCAACCATGCAGCCAAGCATGTTAACCATGTGCACCAACCAGGGACTCCAGCTTGGAAGGCAGAGTCCTCTTAACAGAATTGGTTTTGACTTCTCTCCCCACTAGGCCAGTGAACTTTCTTAATGCTAAATTTGTTGTCAAACATCATAAGAAAAGGCTTTCACGCTGTCCTTCCAGAATTGAGGCAGCATAGGATACTAACACACCATGTTGTGACTTGTGTTTAAACACATATTAAAAGAAAAATTTCACAAAAGCAAAGCAATAACCTCCTCTTCAGGAATAAAATCACTTTTATATTGATATAAACCATAAGAGTTTACAGTTACAAGGTTTTACTTAGAATCTTTAATCACTAACTTCATCAAAAAGTACTAATTGTGGGTTTAGTTTTCTGTTCACTATTGTCCAGAGTTGGGGCTGACTCGACGGCACATAACAACAACAACAACAATTGTCCAGAGAAAGTGACAGGCCCAGTCTCCCTCTTCTATGTGTTTACTATCTGAGGAAGACAATACTGATGCAGATAGACATCAAGAGGAAAACAGATAAAACCAAACAACAGACACAGATAGATAAGCTTAAATGTTGGCTTTTTCTAAAATCTGAGGATGTGGTACATTCCATTCCATTTTATAGAAGAGAACTTGTTCCCCTGGAAAGAGAGCTATCATTGTATCCTGACCTCCCTGGACTCTGCAGCTACTGAAAACCCCGAGGAAGGGACTGATTCAGTTTGCTGTAATCTAGAAAGCACAGTTTTGGAAAGATTAGAAAGTGTGAAGGGCTTCCGGCTTTTGTTGAGAATTTAGAGAAAGAGGACAAATAAGCAGGTGGGAGTGAGGAGGGCTTTTGCTTTCTCTTCTATCGGGAAGAATGCTCCCTCTTAGGTTGGGATTGGAATTGTGACATTACAAGGGCATCTCAGACCCCAGGTCCTCTGAATCAGCATTTTAATGTGTATATTCTGCAATGGAGACAGATGTATTTGACCCCACTCTCCCCATTGCTCTGGTCTTGGTGGAAGAGATGATTAAGGAAAACTGATTCACACGACCACAGACAAACATGGATACAGTGAAGAGCTTGCCTCAGGCAGATACTGAGATGTGTACAAAACAAAACATGTAGATATTTGGAAATATGTAAATAATCAGTTAACTTTTTCTGCTTTTAATTATCTTGCAACAAGTGCCTTTTGTGTAGAGTAAACCACACTAAGGTTTAGTATCAGGAAGATAGGAACTCAACAAGACATGTATGTGTGCATGTGGGAATGTGGATAAGGTTGTTTGATTGGGAGTGTATATATGGATATGGATTTGGCTGCATATGTTAGTGTATATGTGAAAATGTTTGTGTGACTGCATATGTAAGTGTGAGTGAATATGTGAATTGGTGAAAATGATGTAGGTGTGTGTGTGAAAGTGTGTGTATATATGTGAATGTATGAGTGTCTGTGATTTTTTGTATGAGTGTGTGTATGTGAATAATATATTAGTTTGTGAATGTGAGTGTGGATGTGTGTTTGTGTATATATGTGTGAGGGATCCTGGAACAGCAACCTGGATTCCAGCTGGTGATAGGGGCAGCATCTCCTGAAATTGCTTCTGACTCATAAGCACTCTAAGGCCACCTAAAATAACAGAAAACAAATACGTAAAATCTTGAGTTTGCTTTCTTTCGGTTAATTTACGTAATGGAACTTGTTATTGAAAAAGTATCTTCTCCAAAGTGTTCCTGAATCCATCTGAGGCATAGTGTCTGTCCTGACTTGGCATGATCTTTTGCTTTCCTTCAGTGCTGGGCTGTATCAGGCCATGTATATCATTTGCAGTCATAACAAATTTTGCTCATAGCTCAAGGTTACAGAGCTATCTGCCTGACCTCATTTTGGTTTGCATGGCATGACATGACTTTCTAATGGAAACTACATGATGCCAGAAGTCAGGAGTATCTGTGTGCCCTTGTAAAGTCAACTTACCTCTTTTAGCCTCAGTCTGCTCCCTGGCCAATCTGGGTCCATCTGCCTTACTTGCCTCAGAGACTGATGGAAACATATGATATAACAGGTATATATCATGAGGCTTTGAAGAAAGCACTAAATACATCATTTAATGGTTACCTTTGACACAAAGCTGCAGAATCAAGGCACTCTGAAGTCAGCCCCTGTGGTCTCTGAAGACCAGTTCAAAATTCTTTGGAATCCCAGGGATCTGTGCACTGTTTTCACTCACCTACAAAAGAAGGGAGAAAAGGAGCATCCTCTTTTTACTGACTGTACCAATTCCTCAATTTATGGAAAACCTTTATGTTTCACCATCTTTTAGTAAAGCTTTCCTTAAAAAGTTCCTAATTTTCTATCTTTTGCATATCTGCTCCTGGTTCAGTCTTCTTGCCTACCCTGCAAGAATTCCTTTCTACTGGGAATACACAGATAGCAGTATACAATCCAGAGTCATCTTCCCATTTCCAACCCCACATTCTCAGCAGTCCTGCCTTCGGAAGGGAGAGTGTGGGCAGGATCCCAGTCATAGCTGACCAGTCACAAATTCCAATGTGGAATCCAATTGAGATTTTCTTTCTCCAAAAGGTGCACACTGAGAGCACAGATACTCTTTTTTTTGGAGTTTAGACTCCAAAATTGATGATGAAGAAATTCATCAAGAATTAAAGCTGTCCTTCTCTCATGTCTGTAATGAGAGCTAGCAGAACCCAATGTCACTTGACTCATTCTTTCTTTACCTATGCACCACACCATTTCCTGCCTTTGAGACCTTTCCTTCTACTCTGGAAATTGTCACAGAGCACCACTGTGTTCCAGCTAGTAGGTGAGGTGCAACAGCAAAAAAGACTGACACAGGCCCTGTTTCTTGCTGGAGTTGTGGTGGGATAGGAGAAGAAGGCATCAAACCAGTAACCACAATGAAGTGCTATGTGTTACAAGCATTGTGTGAACAGATAAGAGTATAGAGCAAGGTCAGGGAAACCATCCTTGAGGAGAGGAATTTCAGCTGCGATGTGAAGGATGTGGAACGCTGGCTCTATGAGGCTAGTGTCCAGAATGATGCCGTAAGATATGAAAGAACTCCTTATGAAGTTCTCCTTATGAAGAACTACAGTGAAGGACAAACTGCTGGAGAGACAGTAGCACTCAGATCATAGTGGCCCTCAAACTTTGTTAAGGAAGTTGGGCTTTACTCTGGGGTCATGATAAGCCGAAAAAGCTTTGAAGTGCCAGGATCCTCAGATGGCTTCTGCTTAAGGTGGCCCTTCTCAAACTCCAGTGCACCTGGGGATCTTGTTAAAGTACAGATTCTGGTTCAGCAGGTGGAATCTGAGATCCTGCATTTCTAATCACCTCTTTGGTGTGGCTAATGCTGCTAGTCCTGAGTACTACACTTTGAGTATCAAAGGCACAACATGTTACATAAATGTTGACTTTGGGCATATAATATTCCACCTCCTTTCATGATGAATAGTCTATAAATTTCTGTTATCTATTTTGGTACATAGAATGATTATTTCTCAGAATTGGGTTGGATCTTTAATACCATTAATTTAACACACTTCCTTTTCCCATGAGGAAACCAAACCTCTGACTGGTGCAGTGACCTGCCTATAGTGACCTCATTTATTATGGGCAGTGTGGGTCTGAAGACAAGTTTCCCTTAGTATCAGTTCAGAATTCCTCCTATTGTAATAGATGGCCTCACTTCCCACATGGCCTTTTCTCTACTATGTCCCACCAGGATATGGGTGGAGGCTGATTGGTGCCTAGAAACAGGCGGTCAGCCCACACCAGAGAGGGTTCTGGATATAGTCCGAGTCCTGGAGGATTAACTTCAGTGCTCTGTGGCCTTGGAGTTGGGCCAGCCCAGAAAGTTTCCCAAGCCCAGATTAGCCACAGCCAGGGATGTGCTCATGGTAACTGTGTCATGGTTGTTTTCTTTCCTGGATTTTAATGCACTCTAGTAGTTTGACATAAGGTAATGTCTCCTTTGTGCCAGAATGGATGACACTGTTTCTAGCCACAAGGATTGGTCCTATGAAAACCTGCAGGCATAGGAGATCATCTATATGGAGTAATGATAAGGAGTATGGGAAAATTCTGCTAACTAAAAATATCCCTTACTAGTTTTCCATTGTTGAGTACATTTCTATCATTAATTTCCATTCTTTGGGCTAAGTCTCATCTTCTATTCCCTTATAAAAAATCTGAGAAGATTAACTATTAAGCCACTAACATTCTAGTAAGAATCCATCTTTTAGGTCTTCCTCAGGACTGGGGAGGTATCTTTGCTGAAAAAAGCTCCCAAGTTGGGGATGAAGAACAGGGGAAAGCAAAGAAAGAAAGATAGGAGATACCACAAATAAAACTTACTAGGTTCACCATTTTGCCCAGGGCCAACTCCAATACTGACCTCCAGATGCTTCCTATTTTTTATGGCTCCTATTCAAAGTCAGTGATGATGTAAGGAACTGGAGTAAAACCAAGCTTGCAGATTCTGGGTGGAGTTTACAGTAAAGATATAAGTAAGATCTGATGTGTGCATGTTCCTCTCCATCCCACATACAATATAAATCCCCTAAAAGTCATGTGTACCACCTGTGGAATGGGACAGAGAGGAGTTTAAGCTAAAAGACAAAAGGCACATAAGGGTTTTGAATAGAAATGAAAAATGCACTTTGGTCAAATAATACCATTGTTGTTATGCACTGCTGGGTTGATTCTGACTCATAGTGAGCCTACATGACAGAGTAAAACTGCTCCATAGGGTTTCCTATACTGCAAATAATCCAAAAAACCAAACTCACTACCATTGAGTTGATGCTCTATTGGGCTCAAGAATTTTCAATATCTTAACTTTAGGAACAAACTTTTTGGGAAGGAAAGCACGTCCTCTATCCATGTATGAAAATCACTGAGTAGCTTGTTTTATAATTTGCATTTCTAAGCTCCAGAAATTTTCATCCAGTGCATTTGGGGTGTGGCCTTCAGATCTGTAATTTTAATAGCATGTGGATGGTAGATCAGCTATCCTTTAAGATATAGTGATTACTTCATAATGGAGTTGGTAGCTTTCATGACTGTCAAACTGCAGCCTTCTAGAGGGTGGGAAACATGTTCCATTCATGTTGGCACCCCCAAAGTGCTTTGACCAGTGCTTTGCACATAGTGTGTATTTAGTAAATGTTGGAAAAATTTTAATGGTCAGTGAAATATTCCTAGAAGAAGTAGGATTTGATTAGAGTCTTTGTAAATGAAGAGAATTTCAGGAGGCAAGTTATGTGGTGCAAGGCATTCTGGAAGGAAGAAATACAAAGCAAAGGAATGAACATGAGTTCTACAGAGATTGGAGAAATCCTGATATTTCATTGAAAAATAGAATATGTATTGGAGACAATTAGTAATATGATTACAGAAATAAGTTAAGGTCATATTGTGGACAGCCTTAAGTTCAGAGATTTGTACTGTTTAGGAAGCAGTGTTATGTTTATTGCAGGGTAAAAGATAGTTTAATGCAATGGATATAGTACTTTAGTGATGGTCATGTGGGACTTACTTCTATGCTGCTAAACCACCTTCTTAGTGCCAGAACAAATCAATATAAAGGGTTCCTATTTAAACTCCAATCAGTTCCTAAAGACGTAAAGGCATTGCTAAGTCTGTGATCTCCAATTCTCACTTCAGTTACCACCAAAATGCTACTGGGTCCTAGATTTTTATCTCTAATCCATCCAGTTGTTGCATGCACATCTCTACATGGATATCCAATAAGCACATCAAATCTAACATATATCTAACATATTCCAATTTAGACCCATTATGTGTCCTGCAATCCTCTTGTATTTACTATCCTAGTTTACCATTTACCTAATCATCATTTGACTGCTAACCAGAAGGCTGGCAGTTAAAACCCACCAGCCATTCCTTGGAAGGAAGACTGAGCAATCTTCTTCCATAGAGATACCACCTTGGAAACCCAAGGAGGGGTCACCATGAGTCAGAACCAACTCCAGGGCAGTGAGTTTGGTTTGGGTTGGAATCATCTAAATAAAAAACGAGAGGTCATCTTTGATTCACACTTCACCCTCCTCATCTAACCAAGCAGCTTTAGGGATTCTATTTCCCAGATAGCATCCCTTTCCATACCCCAGGGAAGTTTGTGTAGGGATCATAATTTCTGCTTTCACTTTTTACCTTTTCATATATGCGATTTCTACCAATTCAGCCAGCTACAACCATCTATCTCCAAAATGGTAGTGTGGGCTCATGAGATGTGGGAAAGTTAGTTCTATTACAACAGGAAGATGCAACTAAATGTTTGCATGTTTGCTTTATTTGTGTCTTGTTTGGATCATTTTCATTGGACTCTTTAGTATTCTTCCAACCACCAGTGTTATTTCTATACATTCATTCTCTACATACTTGTTAAACATATCCTTTAAAAAAACACAAATATACCAATTTATAACCCTTAAATGTTACCCCTTCTTTTTAAAGTGGTGTCCAAATCTCTTAGGTGGGCATACATGCCTCTTTAGCAGCTGACCACTCCTCTCCATCAACTCCAGGTTCTCTGACACCCACCAAGCTCCTTAATGTTCCTTGTGTTTTGTGTTTTTTCTTTCTCTTGGATTTTGTATGTAGCTTTCTTCAATCTGTAAGGTCTGTTTCCCTCCCCCCCCCACCCCTTTTTTTACAGGAAATCTCACTCTTCTAGGTATCCCTCCTCTGTAAAAACATCCTGGATTGTGTGCTCCCAGGAACCCTTGCAGTTGCTTACGCAGACCTGTTGTGCTCTGTAGTCACAGGCTCCTCAGTGGAAGAGCTTTGCTCTATTTGTCTTTGTATCACTATTTCTTAGCACTATGTTTAGTTTTCAGTAATGATTGTTGAATTTATTTGAATATGTTAGAGTTGAAAGTTATAAATAGCATTCCTTTTTCCTGCCCATCTACTAAATTTGGAAAAATTTAGAGATAGCTATCAGAATCAAACAAAGGAGAGGCCAAAATATCAGCTTTATTGGTGATAAAGTTAGGGAATGCAGCTTAGATGAGTGGCCAAACCAGGCTTTCCACAGCTTTGCTTTAAGATCACATGTTGGGATGCGATCAGTGGGGATATCTTGATTTATAGAGCAGATATTTTCCTAGAATCACTTCCTCATACTCCTCACATTCCCACAATATGGATAGAAAGAGATACACCTCCAGATCCTAAAAGTGGTCTGAGCCCCGCCCCACAAATATTCATAGAAGCAGGGACCTGGTGAGATGCTTATGGGCTGACAGATCAACAGAGAGAAAGCCCAGAATTACTTATGTCACTCATTTACAGTTTATTTTCCCAATGCACCATTCAACGAGATGGATTGACACGGTGGCTGCGATGATAGGCTCAAGTATAGCAGGGATTGTGGGGCTGGCACAGGATCGGGCAGTGTGTCGTTTTGCTGTGCATGGGGTCGCTATGAGTCGGAAACGACTCTACGGCACTTAACAACAACAACAACACACCCATTGGATAAGTCACTCCTGCCCACAATGAGCAGGGAGAGAAAAGTGCTAGTTACTCTTAAAACTTTCAGAAGTATAAAGTTTCAGTTGGGGCCAAGGTCATGTCTCTGAGAGAAAGAGTGTGTTAGTCAAGATCAAATAAGCAAGCGAAAGAATTTCTCGGTGACCTGAGAAGAAACTGGTACTGGGCATTGTAGTTAATTCAGTTGGGTAGAACAATGGCATGGTGGTTATGGATTTTTATTTTTATTTTTATTTTTTAAATCCTATCAGAAATGCACACTGAAATATATTTATGAGTGAATGAGCTGATGCCTGAGACTTAATTTAAATATTAAAAAAAGGAGTGGATGGGAATAATGAATTAAATAATAATGGCAAAATACTGATAATTTTTGAACTGAGCAATAGGTATTTTCTGCATGTAATGAAATGAAAATTCCCATAATAAAAAGTTTCATAAAAAGGTATATTGATTAATTTACAGAGTCACTGAGATGGCTACAAAACAATTCTCAGGCTCAGTGATTCACTAGAAGGACTCAAAGAACTCAGAAAAGCTGTTCAAGTGATTACAGTTTATTACTGTAAAAGGATGAAAATTAAAATCAGCAAAGAAAAAAGGTGCATTGAACAGTCTAAGAGAGATGAGGTATGAGCTTCCAGTTTTCCTCTCCCAGTGGAGTTGTACAGACAATGACTTAATTCTTCCAGCAAAGATGTTATCGCCAACCAGGGAAGCTCACCTGAACTTTAATGTTCAAAGATTTTATTGAACATGGACCACCCATGTGATGAACCTAACTATGCAGACTCTAGCCCCTCCAGAGGTCAAACTTTTACTGGATGTTCCAAGGTCCTGCCATAAATTGCATTGTTAGCATAAACTATCGATTATAAACTATCTTGGTGTAGCCAAGGTCCCATGTATACAGGGACACTCATATCAGGCAGGATATTGCAAGAACACAGAGTTTATCTTCCAAAAGGACCTGCCAATAGCTAGTCCTTTCTTTTGAATTTACAGGATTTGAATATCCCAAGCCTGCTGAGTTAACCTTTTACTCCCTCAGAGGTAAAGAGTGACACTCAAAATCATTCATAGAACTGAAGGAACTACTGTTACCCAGAGCTTGCATCAGCCACAACAGCCAGAGTGGACATTGGATACCACCTCCTGATCTCTAGTTACTGCTGTATGAGAAAGCAGATGTAGTGGCCACCTCTGCACTCATGTAACCAGAATGGATTTCGTGCAGTTTCTCTTATGTGAATGGCTGGCTCCTAGATCAAAGTCTAGACTAGCTCCATTCCTTCAGCTGGGGAAAAACACCTGGTAGTGTCTGTCTCTATGGGGGGACGTGAGCTGTGTCTCATAAGTCAGGGATTTCTCCAATTTAGGAAAGGGATTCAGATCACATTCAATAAGAAGATAAATATCCACTGCAAGGAGAATATGGTTCTTCCACACATGGAAATGTGTTAGAATTTTTATCAGATTTTCACTATAACTTCCACAGCTATTAACATTTGCACAGCTCTTTGCAGTTCATAGATGTTTTATATATATTATCATTTATTCTAGTGATCTTATGTTTATATTTTACAAAGTGTTCTCAAATTTATTCCTCACAACAACTTTATCAGTCAGAATTATATTCATTTTATAGATGACAAAACTGTGGAAAGAGAAGCAAAGGGCTAATCTAAGTTCCCAGAGATTTTAAGAGATGGCCTTGAAATTCAAACCCATAGACTCCTGCTCCAAGACCATCTGTGTTATTTATACTGTACCACACTTCTCAACACTAACTGCTTAGTAATGATCTCCTGTCAGATTTTTAGTATTTGTTCTTTATCTCAGACCAATGAAGAACAAAAATTTCAAGATTTCTTTTCTTTAAGGTAACTTTTCTGGACAACTTGTCTCAATCTTTTGATAATTGTTGCAAGCAGATCCAAGAACACCAATCATCCTATAAGCAGTTGGTTTAGAGAATTAGCCAGACCTGCGAGCTTGATATTTGTTACCCACAGAGAAGATAAATTTCTCTGGTTTAAGTTAATTGTCAAGGAGGTGGTGCCTCCAACAGAAGGCTGATGAGTTCATTGTCAGAGAATCTGAAGTATGAAACAGGTTTAAAAACAATTTGGCTTGGAAAGTAAGTTAGTGATGCAGTACACTGAGAGCCCCAAATATCAAGAAATCAACTGATATGATTGCCTAAGCCTCTTTGCAGCCCCTCAAAAAGTTTTTGCAAGGGCACCTGGAAAAGGACATTGATCTACAAAGAATCAGGAAGGAGTTGCCTCTCTGGATGAAAATGACTGGCCTCAGCACATTCCAAGGGAAAAACGAAACAAAACAAAACAAAACTGTATGACACCACCTCAAAAGAAGGTCCAGGCCCAGCAAGCTCTCCCCTGCTGCTTAATACAGGAAATGTCTCCCAACTTCTCTGCTAATCCTCCACCAATACAATGAGAAATGAGCTCCTCTAGCAGCCAAGCTGTTATTAAGCAAGGACAAAAACATATTCCCGCCCATAGCAACAGAGCCAAAGATAACAGCAGGGAATAGAGAAGCTGCAGGGAAAAGGCAGATACAAAACATTCAGTCCTGAACCCCCCCCCACACACACACACCCAAAATGACTGACATAGGAGAAAAACAAAGGGCCTCAGTTTGTCCAAGAAACTAAGTAACATTATAAACCTCTGGAGTTACTGTATAGCCAAGGTCAAGCTGAACTCCATTTCAAAAATTAGAGTAGGAGATTGTAGACATGATAGGCAGGACTGAAATTGGACAGCATCTTGAGGCTTTCTGATCTAGTAACTTGCCGTTGATGGAATATGTTGTTTTTGTTGTTAGCTACTGTTTAGTCGTCCCCTGACTTATGGTGTCCCCATGCGCAAGGGGACGAAACATTACTTGGTCTGGTACCATTTCTGTGATCAGCTGTAGATCTGACCTTTGAGATTCATACGGTTTTCATTGGCTAATTTTCAGATGTCAATTACCAGGTCTTTCTTCCTAGTCTGTTTAGTCTGGAAGCTGCTGAAATTTGTTCTGCATTGCAGTAAACTCAAGCCTCCATTAATAGATGGGTGGTAGCTCTGCATGAAATACATCAGCTGGGAATTGAACCCAGAGGAGATTAAAAAAGTAAAAAAGGCTACAGTCACTTTTGAAAGAATTCAGAAGTTGAGAATACACTATGCACAAGTAAAGATTTCAGGTACAAAAAGAGATTTTATTTTCCAAACAATATTCCTCTAAAATATCCCTTTCTTATAAAGGGCTCCTCACTTTCCCAAAGTACTTTCAAGTTCTCCATTCATGCTGGGAAGACCCACTCTGAGATAATCTCTCACAAATACCTTGTAGCTAGCTATTGATTGCCCACACAAAAGGAGAGCAGTTACACCTGCTGTTTAATAAACAAGTTAGGTTTTGGCTCTGAGTCTTTGAGCAGCAGCCAGAGCTAATGGAAATGTAATGATGGCCAAGTCACAGGTGAAAGATGAATGTGGGGAAAAAAAAAAAATATATATATATATATATATATATATATATATATATATATATAACTTTTTCTGTGTTATATATAACACACATATATATATATAACTTTTTACCACATTAAAACTTCTTATTTTATGTGTTCTTTGCCACATACTTATGAGACTAATAGAACTTTACAGCTGAAAGAAACTTAGAGTTAATCCAACAGAAGAGAAAGTAAAATTCTTTGTTCAGGATGGGCCTACAACCATTCTTCTGATATATAGGTCAGTGTTCCATTTATTATATCATCCTATCTAATTCACCTCTGATCTGGGAAGTATATAAACTAGATTGTTTTTAGTTTAGAGTTCTTTCAAGGAGAAAATAAAATATATTACCCATTTGGCAATCTGTCTGAATATGGTGACTTCATTGGTCCATAGCAAAAAATTATCCAAGTTCCTTTAACTCACCCTTGCAATTAAAAAAATAAATTTTTAAATAAGGCTACTGTAATTCCACATGGAAGTGAACTGTCTACTGGCCACTTAGGAAAGAACTTGAACTATTTTGTCACTATGTGAAGATCACATTTGGTTCTTTCCTGCAAATGATAAAGAGTATAGCTTCTGGAATCAGATAAGCCTGGTTTGAATTATGTGTCTGCCTGAGCAAATTATTTACCCTCTTTGGGCCTCAGTTTCCTCATCTGTAAAATAAGCATCAAAATAATATCTGTCTCAAGAGGTTGTTATGAAGATTTAATGAGATAGTACATTTAAAGGGTTTTAGAAGAATGTTTAACACACAATGCATGCTAACCACCATGATTCCTGTGATTATTGTTTGCTACAACCTAGACAGTATTTTGCCTTTACCTTTTTGACCTCAGTTTGACCTGGGTAAATTATAGTTAGTTACTTATAACCCATAGTAGGTCTGCCAAGTCAGGTAAGAATTCAATTCTTCCTGGAATCTTTCCTCCAGCTGTGGGCTAGAGACCATCTCCTCTGGACCTGCCTTTCAGTCCCACCTTGTATAGGCCTTTTAGATGAATTAGACGCTTTTGGATTTCTCACACTTCAGATCTTTACTGATCTACTGGAGACATATATGGGTCCGGATTGTACATTTCTCTTTGTTCTGGTTACCTAGTGCCACTCTGACAGGAATATATACCATAAATGCTATGGCCTTAACAAACAGGAGTTTATTCTTACAATTTGGAGGCTTTAAGTCCAAGTTCAAAGTTCTGGGCTCTAGGGGCTGGGTGAAACCCCCTCAACCTTGGGGTCTAGCTCTGCCTCCTGCTCCCAGCCCACTGGAGGTGTTTCTTCACTCAGACAGCTGCTAGCTGCTGAGGCTGAGAAGCCCCAAGGTTGAGAAGTTGAAAGGCACAGTCTTGATGTTACCAAACCACACAGCAGGCCATTAACTTATATCCATTGTAAGTCCCAAGGTCAGCAGATCATAGCAGGCTGCTGAGCAACAACATGGCAAAATACAGGGTCCAGGCGTGCCATATGCTAGAGAACATTCCCAAAGCTTCTCCTTAAATACAGGAAGCAGACCACATTCCCAAAGGCAGCTACTCAGCTGCTTGTGGTAGATCCCACCCTGGAGTTGATTGCCAGTCTCATCATGGGAAATAACTACCACCAGCTGCCCAGCCACTCAACCAGGCCCAGCCAAGTTGACACAAAAACATAACCATCACACTCTTGATCTTTTCTTCTCTGCCTGGGAAGTTTTATTTTGCTTAAACATGAACACAATCAGAAATTAACACTGATTTTCTCTTTCTGTAAAGCTCCTTGTCTTCACTCATCATTCTGAAGAATGGAGTTTTTAATTCTCAAGGAACCTATATTTCTGGATTCTGTGGAAGTTGTCCTTGAAGACTAAGGTGAGCCCAACCCAAGCCATGGTATTTTCAATTACCTCATATGCATGTGAGAACTGGACAATGAACAAGGAAGACCAAAGAAGAATTGATGCTTTTCAGTTGTGTTGGCAAAGAATACTGAAAGTACCATGGACTGACAAAAAAATGAACAGGTCTGTCCTGGAAGAATTGTAGCCAGAATGCTCCCTGGAAGCAAGAACAGCCAGACTTCATCTCACCTAATTTGGTCATGTTGTCAGGAGGGACCATTTGCTGGAGAAGGGTATCATGCTTGGTAAAGTGAAGGGTCAACGAAGATGGGGAAGGCCCTCAATGAGATGGATTGACTCAGTGGCTGCAACAACGGGCCCAGGTATAACAAGATTTGTGAGGCTGGCACACAACTGGGCAATGTTTTGTTCTGTTGTACATAGGATTACTATGAGTCAGAGCCAACTCCATGGCAACTAACAACAATAACAACATAGAAGTTGAGATGATCCAATCAAGGTATCACCCTGGAGATGATCTTCAAACTTTGAGCCTTGAGAAAACTGGTTTTCTAAAGACATCTTTAAACTCGTGGACTTAAGACCATGGTCATAAAGGCCATCAAGTTCAGTTGGATTAACATAGTACACAAAAACATTGTTCTACACCTTACTTTGGTGAGTAGTGACTGGGGTCTTACAAGCCTTCTGCAATGCAGCTATTACTTTCCTCATCCAGAGCAAGAAAGAGTGAATAAAATCAAAGAAGCATGGAAACAATTAGTCCAAGGCACTAGTGGAACATGAAAACCTCAGCATACACTGAGAAAAGTAGAATTAGATGCCTCACTACCACTGCCAACCACTTGGAAAGAGATCAAAATTAGAAATTCTGGGTATAATCAGAGAAAAATGTGGAACAAAACTGAAAATCATAAAAAAGTTCAGGCTTACTGTTCTGATAGAGATTAGTAAAACCTCAGAGACTATGGCCCCTAGTATCCCTTTTGGCCTGGAATGGAACTCACTCCTGTGGCTTCTAGCCAAATAATAGATAGGTGTATAAGGTGAATGTTTACACCAGGTAGGTACACTCCTCAGAACAATCAACCATGGGAGATCAGAAAGGCAGCATTTTCACAAGGAGAAAGCTCAGAGGACATGGACACATAAGAAAGAAAGCAAAAGGGAAAAAGTAACCACAGAGAGGAAGAGGGAAGAAAGCTATTATATTATGGGGATTGCAATCAATGTCATGAAATAAAATGTGTATGAACTGTTGTATGGAAGATGAATTTTCTCTGTAAACTTTCACTCAAATGACAAAAAAAAGAATGAGTATTGTATTTTATTTTATTGTCTTTTCTATATTAATTGATATAATCATGTGGAAGAAGAATGTAGCATTAGGATTGGAGGGAAGAACTATAACCAACCTGAAATAGGCAGATGTCACAATCTTCTTTGCTGAAAATGAAGATGACTTGAAGCACTTACTGATGAACATCAAAACTGCAGTATGGAGTACTCCTCAACATAAAGAAAATGAAAATCCTCACCTGGACCAATAAACAATATCATGACAAATGGAGAAAGATTGAAGTTGCCAGGAATTTCATTTTTCTTGGAACCACAGTCAACATCCATAGAAGCAGCAGGCAGGGAATCAGATGTCATAATGCACTGGGCAAATCTGCTGCAAAAAGGCCTCTATAAAGTGTTAAGAAGCAAAAATGTCACTTCGAAGGTTAGGATGTGCCTGACCCAAGACATGGTATTTTCAGTCACATCATATGCATGAGAAAGCTGGACAATGAATAAGAAAGACTGAAGAAGAGTTGATGCCTTTGAATTGTGTTGTTGGCAAAGAATACTGAAAATACCATGGGCTGCCAGAAGAATGAACAAATCTGTCCTGGAAGAAGTGCAGCAGGAAATGCTCCTTGGAAGCAATAATGGCCTGACTTCATCTTACCTACTTTTTATTTTTTTATTTTAAGAGTTTGTTTTACATTCAACGTCATGTGTACATTTAGTTTCATTCCCCATTTACCATGCCCAACCCTAACCCAATCTCCTCTCCTCTCTGCCCAGTAAACTTCCCCCAGTGCTTCTCATAGTTATGCACTCTTATTTGTCCTGCATTTCCTCAGTTTGCATGTTGACCCTCTGGTGCCCCATGGTCTATTGCTCTAAAGGATGTATTATCATAAAGTATGTGGGGGTGTCATCCTGGGTTGAGTGGTCTGCATGTACATCTTGTTAACTACTGGGCTGAGAGCTAGCCCCTGGGAGTGAGTTTTATTCCAGGCATAGAGTGTGTTCCAGGGCCATAGTGTTTGGGGTCTTATCAGACTCCATCTGACCAGTAATTCTGGTCATTATTGAGTTTTTGGATTTTGTTCCATGTTTTTCCTCCCACTCTATCCAGGATCTCCTGATTTGATCCTTTCCTGAGTGGTTGACATTGGTAGCCAGGCACCATCTAGTTCTTCTGGTCTCGAGGGCCATCATGTCCTAGGGCTGATTGCTTCCAAATGTCTCTGTTTTTTTTGCACTCTTCTTCGCTTCCGATGATGGGAGACCATTAGCTGCATCTTAGATGGCCACTTGAAAGCTTTTAAGACCCCAGTCACTACTTACCAATGTAGGATGCAGCATAAAGCTTTTATATATTTTGTTGTGCCAGTTGAGCCTGGTGTCCCCTAGTACTATGATCCTGAGATAGTAGATCTATTGGATCTCTCTCCCATAGTGTCTAGGTGTCTATGAGGGATTACTCTGTCTGTCTTCTATTGTTTCTGTAAGGATTGCAAGTATTTTGTATCATTGGTATCTGTACAAGATTAGCCTCAGCTGAATCTATCCACACACTGATGTGGGTAAGGGGAGTGATATACAGAAAGAGTCTGTGACCACCATGATAACATTAGGAAACAAGAGGACAACAAATTGTGCACATAAGAGATAGATGACAGATGCTAATACCAACCAATGTGTCCACAATACTGCATTACCATTAACAACAAACACCAGGCTACAGATAAACACAAAACACTTGAGAGGATAAGATGGGGGTCAGTGAACAGAAGTATACGCTAGACCAAGGATAGATTCAGCTGAGGCTAATCTTGCATGGACACCTTACCTACTTTGGTCATGTTGTCAGAAGGGACAATTGCCTGGAGAAGGATATCATGCTTGGTAAAGTAGGCAGAGAAGAAGAGGAATACCCTCAATGAGATGCATTGGCATAGTGGCTGCAATGATGGGCTCAAGCATATTAAGGATTGTGAGGATGGCGTAGGACAGACAGCATTTTGTTCTGTTGTACATAGGGTCGCTATGAGTTGGAGATGAGTCGGCAGCACCCAACAACAACAATAGCAGTGGATTGATGGATCTTATAAAATGTCTATTTCCAACTTTTTAAGGAAACCACACACTGTTTTCCACAGTGATTGCACCATTTTACAGTCCCACAAGCAATGCATGAGAATTCTAGTCTCTCCACACCCTTGTCAGTGTTCATTTTTTTTCTGATTTTTAAATGTTGCTATCAATACAGGAGTGAGATGATAACTCATTGTTGTTTGATTTGCATCTCTCTAATGTCTAATGATCACAAGCATTTCTCATGTGCTTGTTGGATGCCTGAATGTCTTCTTTGATGAAATATCTGTCATGTCCTCAGCTCATTTTTAATAGGATTATTTCTCTTTTTATTGTGGAAGTGTTGACATTTTCTACAAATTTTAGAGATTAGTCTCTTGTCTGATATGTTATTGCCAAAAAAATTTCTAGTTTGTGGATTCTGTTTTTATTTTTGGTGAATTATTTTGATGTACATAAGTGTTTAAGTTTTAGGAGATTTTTGTCTTCTAGTTTATCTTCTGCTGTTTGTGCATTTTTATTGATGTTTAGCAATGCATTTATGCCATGTATCAGGACTTCTATGCTTGTCCTTATTTTTTCTTTAACGATCTTTACAGTTTCAGGTTTTCTATTTAGGTATTTGATCCATCTTGAATTCATTTTTATATATGATGTGAGGTATTGATCCTATTCCATTTTTTTCTGCAAATGATATTGAGTTTTACCAGCACCATTTGTTAAAGAGACTATCTCTTCCTCATCTAATGAATTTCAGAACTTCAGCAATAATCAGTTGTCCATAGATGGATTGATTTACTTCCGAGTTCTCAATTCTGTTCCATTTCTCTCATATCTATCATTGCACCACTACTGGACTGTTTTGATTACTGTGGTTGTGTAGTAAGTTATATGCCCAATGTGAAATTTTCCTGTCCATTAGCATGGTCTATTCTTCCATTTATGAGGTCTCATGGTTTCTTGTAGTAGTGCTTTGCAGGATTTTTCTTTTTTTGGTAGAGTTTGTTTGTATCTGTGGTTAGATTTTTTCCTAAGTATTTCAATTTTTGGGTGGCTATTCTGGTAGCATAGTGGCTAAGACACTTGCCTGCTAACCAGACGGCTGGCGGTTCAAACCC
>NW_006922228.1:576079-577194 GCF_000298275.1 Orycteropus afer afer | reverse complement strand
GCTGTTGTTTGGACAGAACAAGAGGATACTATGTAGTTTAAAATCAGGAAAAGTGTGCACCAGTTGTATCCTTCATGCTACTAACTCAGTATGCACTCTGAGTAAATAATTAGAGAAAATGGGCTATATGAAGAAGAATGCAACAACAGGATTGGAGAAAAACTCATCAACAACCTGAGATATGTAGATGACACAACTTTGCTTGCTGAAAGTGAAGAGGACTTGAAACATTTTGATGAAGATCAAAGACTGCAGTCTTCCGTGTGGATTATCACTCAACATAAATAAAACAAAAATTTTCACAACTTGACCAATAAACAACATCATGATAAACAGAGAAAAGATTGAGGTTGTCAGGGATTTCATTTTATTTGGATCTACAATCAACATTCATGGAAGCAACAGTTAAGAAATCAGAGGATATATTACAGTGGGCAGATCTGCTGTGAAAGACCTCTTTAAAGTGTTAAGAAGTAAAGATGTCACTTTGAAGACTAAGGTACACCTGATCCAAGTCATGTTAGGTATATTCAGTTGCCTCATATGCATGTAAAAGCTGGACAATGAATAAGAAAGATAAAAGAAGAGTTGATGCTTTTGAGCTATGGTGTTGATGAAGAATACTGAAAATACCATGGACTGTCAGAAGATTGAATAAATCTGTCTTGGAAGAAGTACAGCTGGAGTGCTCTTTAGAAGTAAGAATGGCCAAACTTCATCTCATGTACTTTAGTCATGTTGTCAGAAGGGACTAGTGCCTGAAGAAGGATATCATGGTTGGTAAAGTAGACAGTCAGCAAAAAAAGGGGAAGACCATCAACAAGATAGATTCTTTCTATTGTGTTTTTTTCTGTTTCATTTATTTCTGCACAAATCTTTATTATTCCCTTTCTTCTGGTGACTATAGACTTGTATTCCTGTTCTTTTTATAATTGTTGAAAATATTGGGTTAATGTATTGATTTTGATTCTCTCTTAGCATAGTGCCTAAGGCACTTAACTGCTAACCAGGAGGCTGACTGTTCAAACCCACCAGCCACTCCTCGGAAGGAAGGTTGGGCAATCTACTTCCATAGTGATACTGCCTCAGAAACCCAAGGAGGGGTCTCTATGAGT
>NW_006922228.1:574433-575799 GCF_000298275.1 Orycteropus afer afer | reverse complement strand
CTCCTCGGAAGGAAGGTTGGGCAATCCTACTTCCGTAGTGATACTGCCTCGGAAACCCAAGGAGGGGTCGCTATGAGTCAGGGCTGACTCGACGGCATATAACAACAACAACAATGTGTTTATTGCTAGAAATTGCCCAATGAGCACTGTTTTTGCTGTGTCACAGTGGTTTTGGTATGTTGTGTTTTAATTCTCATTTGATTAAATAATTTTTTTTTTAATTTTTCTATTATCTGGTATTTTTTTAAGTTGTTGTTCAGTTTCAATGTATTTGATTACCCTCCTTGATCTTATTACTATTGATTTCTCATTTTATAGCTTTGTGATCTGGGAACATGTTTTGTAGAATTTTGATGTTTTAAACATTGTTCAAGCTTGCTTTGTGACCTAACCTATGGTCTTTTCTAAAGAATGTGCCACTTGTGCTGTTATTGGCTGGAGTGTTTGCATATGACTGTGAGGTCAAGTTGGTCGATTATGTTGTTTAGATCTTCTGTGCCTTTGTTGAGTTTCTTTCTAGTTGTTCTGTCCTTGATTGAATGTGGTGTGTTGAATTCTCACACTATTACCGTGGAGTTGTCTATGTTTCTTTTCAATTCTGTTAAAATTTATATATTTTGGGACTCTTTCATTGGGTATGTGTTCTGGTTCTCTGGTGCCACTCTAACAGAAAATACCACAAATGGGTGGCTTTAACAAACAGGGATTTATTCTCTCACAGTTTTGTAGGCTAGAAGTCTAAGTTCAGAGTACCAGCTCTAGGGGCTGGGTAAAGGCCCCTCAACCCTGGGCTTCAGCTCTGCCTCTTGCTCCAGACCCACTAGAGTTGGAGGCAGTTGCTGCCTGCTGATGCTGAAAAATCCAAGGTCGATGAGTAGAATGGCACAGTCCCAAGATTAGGAGACAACATGGCAGGCAACTAGTTCAACTCCAGGAACAATCTCAAGATTGGTAGTAACATGGCAGGCTGCTGAATGAAGACTCAGCTACATGCAGGGTCCAAGCATGCCAAAAAGCTCAGAGACCTTTCTCACAGCATCTTCTTACATACTGGAAGCAGACCATATCCCTAAGGCAGCTACTTGGATGCTCACAGTAGATTCCACAATGAAGTTCATTACCAGTTTCATCGTGTGGAATAATTACATCCAGCTGCCCAGCCACTCAAAACCAAGCCCAGCCAAGTTGACACACAATCTTGACTGCCACAATGTGTAAGTATTTATTATGGCTATGTCCTTTTTTTGTTGAATATTTGTTGTTGTTGTTAAGTGCCGTCGAGTCGTTTCCAACTCATAGCGATCCCATGCACAGCAGAACAAAACACTGCCCAATCCCGCGCCAGCCCCACAATCCCTGCTATACT
>NW_006922228.1:553192-570727 GCF_000298275.1 Orycteropus afer afer | reverse complement strand
TATTATATTGACTAATTAATCATTATATAATATCCTTCTTTGTCTATAATGATACCTTTGTCTTAAAGTCTATTTTATGAGAAATTAATATTGTTACTCCTGCTCTTTTTGGATTACAATTTGCTTGATATACGTTTTTCCATCCTTTGATATTTAGCCTATTTTTGTCTTTGTGTCTAAGGTGTATCTCTTATGGACAGCATATTGATGGGTTATGTTTTCTTATCCATTCTACTACCCTCTGTCTCTTGACTGGTGCACTTAATCCACTTACATTCATTGAAATTATTGACAGATATCAATTTATTTTTGTCATGATGTTGTGTATCTTTTGTGTGTGGTGCTGCTGAGGTCTTTGTTCTATATACTTTTCTGTGCTGATTTAATTTTATTCATAGATTATTTATTATAGATAAATTATTTTTTATTTATTATTATTATGAGCTCTGGTAGCATAGTGCTTAAGGCACCTGACTGCTAACCAGAAGGCTGGCAGTTCAAACCCACAGCTACTCCTCGGAAGGAAGATGGGGCAATCTACTTCTGTAGTGATACTGCCTTGGAAACCCAAGGGGGGGTCACTATGAGTTGGGTACAACTCGACGGCACATAACAGCAACAGCAACAACAATTATTTATTGTGGATTTTCTTATGTCGTGTGTTGCTGTTGTTTTAGTGTTTACTGAGACTTTATGATTTTTTTTTAATTTTATTTTGATGACACAGTTTATTAATTTTCTTTGAGATTACTCTGTTATTTATTATTATATTCCCAAGATTAAAGCAGTCCATTCTATGTTGATATTGCCTTGGTTTCCTTTCCATTTGGAAATTCTGTAACTACTCTATTTATTCCCATTTTTTTGCTGTATAGTTTTCCTCTTTTACAAATTTTCATCTCTGCTTCCCTATTTTCAGTCTTTTAGATTTATTTTACTTTGGATACTTCTATATATTGGTTGGTTTCTGATCAATGTTATTATGCCAGTTAATCTCAGGTATTTGTCTGCTGTTGGTGGTTCTCTGCCCAAGGAACTACCTTTAGTGTTTCTTGTAAAATTGGTCTGTTTTTTTCCAAATTCACTTAATCTTTGTTTTTCTGGAAATGTCCTAATTTTGCCATTGTATTTGAGGGAAAATTTTGCTAGCTATTTAGTTCTTGGTTGACAATTTTTTTTCCAGAATTTTATGTATGTGTCATCCCATTGCCTTCTTGACTGCATGATTTCTACTGAGAAATTAGAGCACAGTCAAAAGTCTGTCTTTGCATGTAAATTTTGTTTTTCCCAAGCTGCTTTCA
Source organism: Orycteropus afer afer (assembly GCF_000298275.1). NCBI lineage: Eukaryota > Metazoa > Chordata > Mammalia > Tubulidentata > Orycteropodidae > Orycteropus > Orycteropus afer. The sequence goes on along the minus strand of NW_006922228.1, from coordinate 569,426 downwards.
GGATTCTTTTTTTTGTCTTTTGTTTGGAAAGTTAGATTATGCTATGTCTTGGTGATCTTTTGAGGTCTATCCAGTTATGGGTTCCTTGAGCTCCTTGAATGCACACCTTCTTATCCTTCATGATATGAGGGAAGTTTCCGTCCAACAAATCTTCAACAATTTTCTCAGTGCTTTTTTCTCCCCCCATCTTCCTGTTCTTAAATTCTGACCACATTTTTGTTATTACTCATGGTGGTGTTGCACATAGGCTTTCTTTTTTTCTTTTCTTCTTCTTCTTCTTTTTTAAAAATATATAAATGTTTTTCCAACAGATTTAAATAGAGAAATTTGTTTTTAATTTAGTTGATTCTGTCTTCCATTGAATCAATTCTACTCCTTCACCCTTTCAAGTTGTTATTTGTTTCTCAAATCTTAGTTTTTATTCTGGATTGCTATTTGTTATTTTCATCTGGTTCTAATTTTACACTATTCAAAAGAGAACAAAGAGCTGCAAATATCCATTAATAATGGGAATTTGGAATGTTCAGAGTATGAATGTAGGAAAATTGGAAGTTGTCAAAAATGAAATGGAACACAAAAAGATAGATAACTTAAGCATTAGTTACCTGAAATGAACTAGTTTCAGTCATTTGAATAAGAAAATTTTGTGATCTACTCCACCAGTAATGACAAATTGAAGAGGAATGGTGTTCCATTCATCACCACAAAAAATGTTTCAAGATTTACCCTGAAGTATAGTATTGTCAGTAATAGGATAATGTCCATATGCCTCCAAGGAAGACCAGTAATAATAATATTACTATTATTCAAATTATACACAAACCATTAAAGCCAAGCATAAGGAAATTGAAGATTTTTATCAACGCCTGAAATTGACCAAGTGTGCAATCAAGATGTATTGATTATTACTGGTATTACTGGTGATTGGAATGTGAAAGTTGAAAACAACGAAGAATCACTAGTAGCTGGAAATTGTGGCCTTGATGATAGAAATGACTCTGGAGATTGCATGATAGAATTTTGCAAGTTCAATAACTTATTCATTGCAAATATCTTTTTCAACAACATAAATGGTGGCTATACACATGGACCTCACCAGATGAAATACACAGGAATCAGAGCAACTATATCTGTGGAAAGATATTATGAAGAAGCCCAATATCTTCAGCAAAACAAGGCCAGGAGCAGACTGTGGAACAGACCATTAACTGTTCATATGCAAGTCCAAGTTGAAGCTTAAGACAATTAAAACAAGTCCAGGAGAGCCAAAGCATGACCTTGATTACATACCACCTGCATTAGAGACCATCTGAAGAATAGATTTGATGCATTGGACATGGGTAAACAAAAAACAGATGAATTGTGAGATGACATCAAGAACATCATTCATGGAGGAAGGAAGATGGCATTGTAGTGGTACCCCACAAGTTTGTTCCCTCTACCATCTTAATTCCTCTAGGTGCAGCAGTTTGAAGCAGGGATTCTGGGGTTGTGAAAAGCTCAGTAAGTTAGAGAGGGACAGATTTAGTGGAGACAGAGAAAAAAAAAAGAAGAGTAAACAGCCAGGAAAAATAAATGAATCTGCCTGGCTTGTGAGGGAGACAAATAGGTGGAGATGGGGAAAACTCCTGAGCAATAAGGAGAAAGCTATGGAGGAAAAAAAAAGGGGGGACACCACAGAACCAATGGCAGCTTCAGGGACTTGGACTACCCACAAGGAACCTCTGACAATAACTTTGGGGACTGAGGTAAGTGGATAAATTTTCTGAGAAGCAGAGAAGAAACCCCTGTGGCTCAGAATGCCACTAAGTTGAGACTGGAAAGGGGGATGGGAGGAAATTCACTGCAGGTAGGCAGGCTCTGAGATGAGCACCCAATGCAAGGCTGGAATTCACCTTTTCCATGACAGCTTTTTAGCATAGACTGGCCTAAGGTATAGGGTTTTTGAGGCTTTCTGATCCAAGTGGAAAGTAGTGACCCCCTCACCATTGGGGTCTTTGCAGATTTTGAACTGCAGGTCTGTGAGTGACAACAAAATATCATCATTGGTAGCCATCCCAAGCAGACTCAAAACAAGATCCCAAACCCAGCAGTTATTATGGCAACACAGAAAGCAGGACCTACCTACTGGCACCTTGTCTTTTTTTTTTATTTTTTTCTTCCTTTGTTTTCCTCTCCTCCCCTGCCTCACTCAATAGAAGAACCACATTAAGCCACCACAACACTGCTCGTCCCAACTCTAAATCTCTTTCACGATGAACAGAGACTTGCATCCACATTCCCAACAGTGATTCCATCAGCACAAAGAAAATTGCAGGGCAACCCAGCACACCTGAATTAATAACCAAAAAATAAAATACACCAGCTCCACCCTTGCAAATATATTTAAACATAAAATCAAGGCAAAACAAATCAGTACATAGTAACAGTTAAAGACAACAACCTCAAAATGTCTAGGAAACAACAGACAACCTCAAAAAAAAAAAAAAAAAAAAAAAAAAAAACAGGACAAGACAATAGAAATAAAACCCCGGACTAAAAATTCATTTAACAATGATGAAGAATAAAAAATAAAAAATAACCAAACTGACTGTTGTCGAGTTGGATCCAATTCATAGAGACTCCTTCTTGGGTTTCCAAAGTGGTATCACTATGGAAGTAGATTGTCCAACTTTCCTTCCAAGGGGATGAAGAACAGGCAATAGAATTATAGAGAAGGAATTTAGAAGATATGTTTATAGAACTGTACAAAAGCTCAAGGAACCCACACACAAAATCAAGGATAACACAGACAACACCCTGCAAGAATTCAGGAAAGCCATTCAAGAACAAAATAATAAGACTGATATACAATCAAACTCATACAAAAACAGCAGTTATAAATCCAGAAGATGAATACTAAAATTACAGAGTTATACAATACAGTGGAAGCACAAAAGAGTAGACAAGAACTGGCTGAAGAATGCATTTCCCAACTAGAAGATAAATCTCTTGATATCAGCCTGTATGAAGAAAAATCAAAACAAAGATTTAAAAGAAATGAAGAGAACCTAAGAGTTACATGGGATGACATGAAAAGAAACAAAATATGCCTCACTGGAATACCATAACAAGAAGAGGCAAAATAAACAAACAACTAAACAAACAAACAAACAAAACAAAACAAAAAAAAAAAACCCAGAAAATTATGGAAGACTTGCTAACAGAAATTCCCCCCATAGCTAGAAGGAGAAAAATATATTTGTCCAAGAAACTCAATGAACCCCATACAGGATAGATCCCAAGAGAAAGTCACCAAGACAAGACAGATGAGTTTTGACAAAGGACCAAAACCCATTTAATGGGGATGAGATAGCCTCTTTTACAAATAGTGCTGGCAAAATCAGATATCTACCTACAGAAAAATAAAACAAGACCCATACCTCACCCCACACACAAAAACAAACTCAAGTTTGATCAAAGACTTAAATGTAAAACACACAACTATAAAGCTCATCAAAGATAAAATAGGGGCAAATCTAAGGGCCCTAGTTTACCCATAAATAGACTAGCAAACATAACCCAGAAGGCACAGGCAGTGGAAGAGAAGCTAGATGACTGGGACCTTTTAAAAATTAAATTTTTATGTGCATCAAAAGACTTTTCCAAAAGGGTAAAAAGAGAACCTACATATTTGCCTATGACATATCTGACAAAGAACTTATCTCCAAAATTTATAGAAAACTTCAACACCTCAATGCCAAAAAGACAAGTAATCCAATTAAAAATGGACAAGGAACATGAACAGACACTTCACTAAAGAAGATATGCTGGCAGCCAACAAACATATGAGGAATTGCTCACAATCATTAGCCATTAGAGAGATACAAATCAAAACAATGATGAGCTATCATCTCACCCCATCAATAATAGCAAAGTTCAATAAGACAGAAAATAAATAATGGTAAGGTTGCAAAGAGATTGGAACTCTTATACACTGCTGGTGGGACTGTAAAATGGTACAACCATTGTGGAAAATGATATGGTGTTTCCTAAAAAAACTGAAAAAAGAAATACCATTTGAACCAGCAATTCCATTAATAGGAATATATACTAAAGAGGTGAGAAGACAGGACATGAACAGACATATGCATACCCATTGCAGCTCAATTCACTATAGCAAAGAGATGGAAACAACCTGAATGTCCATCAACAGATGAATGGATAACCAAATTATGGTACATTCACACAGTGGAATATTATGCTACATTAAAGAACCTTAAAGAACAATGAAGAACATATGAATCATCTCACAACATGGATGAATCAGGAGGACATTATGCTGAATGAAATAAGTCAATCGCGGAAGGACAAATATTATATGAGCCCATTATGGTAAAAAGTCAAGGAAGGATTTGCTTAGGGAAGGGAACTTAATTTGTTGGTTACTGGAGATGTAGAGATGGGGAGGGGAAAATTTCAGACTAGTTGGTGGTGACACACTGAGTTGGTTAAGGGGAGGGACAGTATGGAAAGAGTCTGTGACCAGACTGATAACATTGGGGAAAGTGGACATTGAATTGTGCACATAAAATATGGATGACAGAAGCTAATACCAGTATATGCACAATACTACATTAACACTAGCACCAAACATCAGGCTACAGATAAATACATAGACAAGTGAGAAGATAAGATGGAGGCCCATGAACAGGAATATACTCTATACCAATGATAGATCAGCTGAGGATAATCTTGCACAGACACTAGTGATACAAAATAATCACAATCATTACAGAAGCAACAGAAGACAGACTTGGAGTAATTCCTCAGAGACAGCCAGACATCTTGGGAGAGAGAACTACTAGATCTGCTGACCCAGGCCCATAATATTTGGGGATACCAGGCTGAATTGGTACAACATAATGCATAACAAATCTTGTTCCACAACCTACTTTGGTGAGTAGCTACTGGGGTCTTAAAAGCTTCCGAGTGGCCATCTAAAATGCAGCTAATGGTCTCCTCTCCTCTGAAGTGAAAAAGAGTGAAGAAATTCAAGGGCATTTGGAAACAATCAGCCCTAGGATACGATGGACCTTGAGACCAGAAGGACTAGATGGTGCCTGGCTGCCAATGCCAATAACTTGGGAAGGGATCAAAACTGGAGATCCTGGATAGACTGAGAGGAAAACTGTGGAACAAAATTCAAAAACACAGTTATGACTGGAATTACTGGTCAGGTGGAATCTGGTTGGACCCCCAAGACTAGGGCCCTGGGATGCACTTCGGGCCTGGGATAAAATTCATTCCCAAGGGCTAGCTCTCAGCCCAACAGTATTAAGACTTATATGCAGAACACCAAACCCAGTGCTATGCACCCACCTACTTTATGGAAATACACCCCTTGGAGTAATTGGTTGGGAGGCACCAGAGGGGCAGCATTCACCTGGAGGGGAAGGTGGACAGACAGGAGTGCATAACTAAGAATGGATGGCACAAATATGGGGAGAGGTCACTGGGAAGGGAGAGGAAGAAGTGGGTTAGGGTTGAGGGTGGTAACTGGGGAGTGAAACCAAATGTACACAAACTGATGAATGTAAAACAAACTCTGCTCTGTAAATTTGCATCCAAAGCACAATTGGAAAAAGAAAAAAAAAAAAAAAGAACATCATTCATGAAGAAAGCAAAAGCTCATTAAAAAGAAAGGAAAAGAAGAAAAGACCAAAAGGAATATCAGAAGACTCTGAAACTTGCTCTTGGACAAAGAGTACATAAAGCAAATGCAAGAAATGACAAGATAAAACAACTGAACAGAAGATTTCAAAGAGAATCTTGAGAAGAAAAAGTAAATTCTTATAATGAAATGTGCAAAGACTCCGAGTTAGAAACCAAAAGGGAAGAACACATTCAGCATTTCTCAAGCTGAAAATATTGAAGAAATAATTCAAGCCTCGAGTTGCAATACTGAAAGGTTTTATGGGCAAAATACTGAATGATGCAGGAAGCATCAAAGATGGAAGGAATACACAGAGTCACTATAACAAAAAAAATTGGTTGATGTTCAAGTATTTCATGAAGTGGCATATTATCAAGAACCAGTGGTACTGAGGGAAGAAATCAAAGCTGCAATGAAGGAATTGGTGAAAAACAGGGCTCCAGGAATTGATAGAATACCCACTGAGATTTTTCAACAAACAGATACCATACTGGAGACCCACACTCATCTATACCAAGAAATTTGGAAGACAGCTATCTGGTCAACCAACTGGAAGAAATCCACATTTGTACACATTCCAAAGAAAGGTGATCCAATAGAATGTGGAAATTATCAAACAATATCATTAATATCACATGCAAGTAAAATTTAGCTAAAGATACTTCAAAAATAGTTGCAGCAGTAGATCGACAAGAACTTCCAGAAATGCAAACTGGATTAAGATGAGGACATGGAATGAGGGATATCATTGATGATGTCAGCTGGATCTTGGCAGAAAGCAACGAATATCAGAAATATCTTTACTTGTGTTTTGTTGGCTATGCAAAAGTATTCAACTTTGTGGATCATAACAAATTATGGAAAACATTGAGAAGAATGGAAATTCCAGAACACTTAATTGTGCTCATGTAGAACCTGTACAAAGACCAGGAGAATGTCATTCAAACAGAACAAGGGGATACTACATGCTTCCAAATCAGGAAGAGCGTGGGTCAGGGTTGTGTCCTTTTACCATACTTACGCAATCTGTATACTAAGCAAGTATTTCCAGAAGCTGCACTATATGAAGAAGAACACAGCATCAGGACTGGAGGAAGACTCATTAACAACCTGTGATATGCAGACAACACAACCTTGCTTTCTGAAAGTGAAGATGACTTGAAACACTTACTGATGAAGATTAAAGACTACAGTCTGCAATATGGATTCACATCAACATAAAGAAAATGAAAATCCTCACAACTGGACTAATAAGCAGCATCATGATAAATGGAGAAAAGATTGAAGTTGTCAAAGTCTTAGTATTACTTGGACCCACAATCAACACCAGTGGAAGCAGCAGTCAAGAAATCAAATGTCATATTTCACTGGTCAAATATGTTGTAAAAGACCTCTTTCAAATGCTGAAGAGCAAAGATGTCTTTTTGAAGACTAAGGTGTGCTTAACCCAAGCCATGGTATTTTTAATCACCTCATATGCATGTGAAACCCGGATGACGAATAAGGAAGACCAAAGAATAGCCAATGCTTTTGAGTTGTGAAGTTCTGAAGAATACTGAAAGTACCATGGACTGCCAGAATAACAAACAAATCTGTCCTGGAAGAAGTGGAGTCAGAATGCTCCTTGGAAGTGAGAATGAGCAGACTTTGTCTGACCTACTTTGGTCATGTTGTCAGAAGAGACCATTCCCTGGAGAAGGATATCATACTTGATAAAGTGGAGGGTCAAGGAAAAAGGGGAAGATCCTCAATGAGATGGATTGGCACAGTGGATACAACTATAGGCTCAACAATAGCAAGTGTTGTGAGTATGGAGCACAACCATGCATTATTTCAATCTGTTGTACTATGAGTCAGTTGTACTATGTGTTATTAGGAATCAGAGCCAGCTTGACTGACACCTAACAACAATAACGGCAATTTTACATTTATTTTGTCCATTTGTTCTTGTACTGTTTTCCTGAATTCTTCTAGAGTTTTGTCTGTGTTTCACTTGTTCTTTCTCTCAATCCATTGTAGATACCTAAGTACACTTAGCAACTTTGGTAGCATAGTGGCTAAGGCACTTGACTGCTAACCAGAAGGCTGGCGGTTCAAACCCACCAGCCACTCCTCGGACAGAAGATTGGGCAATCTACTGTAGTTGTACTGTCTCGGAAACCCAAGAAGGGGTTGCTATGAGTCAGGTACAATTCGATGGCAAATAACAACAACAAAGTACACTTCATTTGAATTCCTTAACACATAGTTCCAATGCCATTTCTTCCTCAGGAAGACTTTGTGACTCTGTGTTTTGGTCACATGTTTGAACCACACTGTATTGTTTGTTATTGTGACTTTTGATTTATGATTCTATGTTGGTATGTTTCATCAAGGCTTTTTTTTTTTTTGCATTTTTTAAAAATACATCTGTAGGAGATCTGGTGGTGTAGTGTCTATGGCATTTAACTGCAAACCAGAAGCCTGACAGTTCAAACCCATCAGCCACTCCATGGAAGGAAGATTGGGCAATCTACCTCTGTAGAGATACTGCCTCAGAAACCCAAGGAAGGATCTCTATGAGTCGAATCAACTCAATGGCACTGAGAGTTATTTTTATGTCTGAACAACTGGGCAGTCATGCTACTTGACTCCCTAGTTAGGTAGTACTTACGGGCTCACCCTCTGTCTTCCAGTGTGTATGACAGAGGATGTGAGTGCGTATGCAGTTCTCTCTTTGATTTTCATGTAGAGACATTAAGGGTAGCCTGAGCTAGTGTTGGCTACCATCTGTCATTGATTAGGTGGTGCAGAAGAGGGTGGGTGGTACTCACCTAGTGGGTGAGGTTGCTGGAGGTGTGGTTGTGGCTAAATAGTGTGGATGTGGCTGCTGGCTCCCACCAGTTGAAACAACAATAAATAACAAAAAAAGAAGGAAAATGAAAACTAGAAAAAAAAATTAAGGAATAAAAGAAAGGAGAAAGAAAAAAAGTAAAGGAAAAATAAAAAAAGAGGAAAAGAATAATGATAAAAGAAATATACAAGAAAAAGAATGAAAATAAGGGAAAGGAAAGAAAAGATAAAGGAGAAAATTGGGGGGCTGGTGATCATGTTGACCTGAGGCTGCCCAGTCCTGGATGGTGTTTCTGCCAGCCTAGGAGGTGGCTAGGCATGGGTGCCTTGTCTAGGACCACACACACTACCAGCCTGGGGAGGCTGAGAGTGTGTGCCTCCATATACTCGGGTGGCGTGCACATGGTGCTCAATCAATGAGTTTATATCTCTGACCTTAGGCAAGGCAGAGGCAACATGGGGGAGAGTGTGTCACCAACCACCTGGTGGGTAGGGGTGGGGAATGTGCACACTTCTGGTAACCCGGAGGGTGTGGGGAATAAGGAGGACATTGCACCTTTCTGATTGCCTGCCATTGATGTGGGCACTGCTGCAGTCCGGGGAAGCAGAGGTGATTATAAGGTTCGTGCCCCAATTGGAATGCTGCTTGCAAAAATTCAGAATAGTCACTGTGTCAGACCAGTACTTATTTACTCTTTTCACTGTTGATTTTTATAGTTGATATTTGATCTACTTTATCCTTTCCTTTGAAGCTCAATGTTCCAAGATTATCATCTTCATCTGTTTCATTTGGCTTCCTGTGTCTTTGTTGTAGAGGGTCTGGATAGCTTGCCTGCCTAGTCCAACATCTTGGCCAGAGAAAGACCCTTTGGCTCCACAGTGCTGCTGGTCTGAGTTGGGTGCCGGGTGCCTACCCTCCCTCACTCTGCACTCAGATGCTTCAGAGGAGAGTCAATTTCTATCACTGGATTAATAATATTTGTGTTTTAACAAGCTTGACATGGCAGTCATGTTGTCTGGGCTTTATAATGACCACCTCTCTCTCCAGGGATGGCTCTCCTCCCTCTGCCTTCTCCTTTCAAATCCTGAGGCCACTTTAGAACCACCCTTTGGGTTTCAAGTTCCTGTGAGCTAATTTATTGTGAGACTATTTGCAAGGAGCTTATTTGTTGAATAGAAATGACTGACAACCCCAGTGATCAATGACTGGCCAGGTTTTTCCTCATTCATTTTTTTCAGCATTACCTTCTTCCTCAAATTCCTTTTGATGACTCATTCTCAGGAAGCTTTAAGGATCTTCCGGAATTCTGACATCAGTTTTGCAGTTTCAGACGTATGATGCACATATTGTACTTTTTACATACAGTAGATGGAAAAAAAAATCATTTCCATTTATGGAATAGGACACTCATTCCTTATACCTTGGCTAAACACTTGATTAAACTACAAAAGGCATGATTAATTTACTTTCTCCAAGGTTGCTTAAATAATAGATAGGAAATGTCACTGCCTTAGGCAATCTCAATCAATTATTTGTTTCTAGTTGTAACCAGTTTGCTGAAAAAGCAATAGGCAAGCCTTCCAGTATTGTTCACATCATGGCATACATAGAAAGTATTACAGGGAGTTCAACAGTCACTCACTAACATCAAACTTACATGCAACCCTAATTACAAACCAACCCTATAAATCCTATGTGTTCCCTCTTGGCTCCCTGGCCCCATTCCTGGAGGAAATGATGTATTGCTGCCTGGTTAATCATGGCTCCAGATACTCATTGGCTAAATGCTCTGCAGCACTTCCTCCTCCTCCTCCCCATCTTCTCATTCCTCCTGCAGTTACCATCCTGTCACAGCCTTTCCCTCTGTGTTGGGGGAAATTTTCTACTCTCTGTGACCTTCTGCAACACTCCCAAGTTGGACAGGCTCCCTCCTCTGGCCACCTGTCTGCCCCCCCCCCATAGTCATCCGACTTGCCTTTGTCTCTGCACTTCAAGAATTTATTTCACCCAGTCTCTACTTCCTCCTCCTTCTCCCGACCACACTGCATCCCCTCTGTCCCCTGTGTTTTTCCCTGATGTGGCTGCTGCTGCTGCTAATCTGTTCTTTGGCCAGTTGCACCAATCAAAGGGCTAGGAAGCCACTGGCTCTATGCACTGTTCTGCACCAGCTGCCACTGCCATTGCTGCCACCACTTGGGACCAACTGCTGGCCCTTGGCCCTTCAGAATTCCAAGCTACCTTACTGACTGCACTGCCCTACCATGTCACACTGGCCTGTGGCACCTGGCTGGCTTACAGTCTGCCTTCCCTGGCTCAATGACTTGCATCAAACTATTATTACTGTTACTGTATTATTATGTTAAAGATGTTTTTATGTATCTGGAAGTGTTTCCTTAATGTTTTTTTTATGCATAGAAAGGTACACTATATACTAAGACAAACATTTGACTAACTGATGTGAGATACTAACCAGACCTAACTGTCCTAACTTAATGTGAAAATTCAACTTAAAGACAAATTTAGGAATAGAACTGGTTCATAATGAGAGGACTGCCTGTATTAGAGACTAGGAAAACAACTGCCTGATAGAAGTGGAGCAAAAAACACAGGCCTGGGGATAGTTTGTATTTCTACTAGCTAGAGTGGAAAACTTTGCAATTCAAAGATGTTAGTATATTCAGAAAGTTATTTCCTCAGTAGTAGGGAGAAAACATCCCTAGACTAAAAGTTGGTCTGATCTTGCCTAACAAAGCTTAAACAATATATTGAAAGGAAAAATGTTTCCAAGTAATTTAACCACATCCCAAAACAATACTTCCACACTAAGAAACTAGAAAATGAATAATAAATTAGCCCTAAAGTAAGCATAAGAAAGAAAAAAATAAAGACTAGTGTAGCAATAAATAAAATGGAAAACTGAAAAATAGTAGAGAAAATCAAGAAAACTCATCTCTTTTTCTGAGTGGTGTTGTTGTTATGTGCCATTGAGCAGGATCCAACTCATAGTGACCACTCCTTGAGTTTCCAAGGCAGTATCACTACTGAAGTAGATTGTGGTTGACTTCCTTCCAAGGAGTGGCTGGTGGGCTTGAACTGCCAGCCTTCTGGTTAGCAGTCAAGTACCTTAGGCACTATGCTACCAGAGCTCCCCCTTTTCTGAGTAGATGAATAAAATTCATGAACCTCTGGACAGACTAATCAGGAGAAAAGAGAGAAGGCACAAGTTAGAAGTATCATCAAAGAAGGAGGTGATACCCTTACAGATCCTTTGTCAATGAATCTGAAAAATTCAGATGTAAAGGAAAAATTCTGAAAACAGAAAACAAATGCTGACAAGGGTGTGGAAAGAGTGGAAAACTCATACACTGATGGTGAGATTGTAAAAAGGTACAACAACAGTGAAAAATGGTATGGTGCTTCCTTAAGAAGTTGGAAATAGAAATACTGTATGAGCTAGCAATCTCACTACTAGGTATATAACCTAGAGAAATAAAAAACTGTGGCATGAACTATTGGGGGACTATACCTTCATCCACACTCGCTGTATGATTATTCACAATACCAAAAAGAAGGAAACAACCTAAGTGCCCATCAATGAATGAATTGATAAACACAGTGGAATGCTACATATCATTATAGAAAAACAATCTTCAGAACACCTCATAACATGAATAAGCTTAGAGGACATTACACTGAGTGAAATGAGTCAATCGCAAAAGTACAGTTAAAAAAAAATTTATTGTGATTTGGGTAAAATTTTACAGAGCAAATTCACTTTCCATACAGCAGTTCACATGCACTTTGTTTCATGACATTGACTACAATTTCCCACAATGCAACAGCTCCCCTCCCACTTCCTCCCCATAGTTACCTCTTCCCTGTGTCCTTCCCTCCATGCATTCCTGCCTCCTGAGCTGTATCCCTGTGGATACACAGCTCTTCTATACTCCCATGACTGATCTCTCCAAGGAATGTATCTACCTAATGTAAATATTCAGCTCATAGGCCTCTCTTTTGTTTGGCTAGAAGACACAGGACTGGGTAAAATTTCAGACCTGAAGGGCAACTAGGGGCCATAGTCTCAGTGTGTCCATCAGGCTCTATCAGACCAGCAAACCTGGTCCCTTTTTTTTTGTTGTTGTTTTTTAATGATTTTGAGTTTTGTTCCACATAGTTCTCCCACTCTATCCAGGAATTCCTACATCGAGCCCCCTCCGTGTGGTTGATAGTGGCATCCAGCTCCATCTAGATCTTCTGGTCTCATAGTCATCTAGGCTGAGAATCACATGGTGTACCAGTTGCTTGTACTAATTGTTTCCATGCATCTTTGGTTTTCTTCATTCTTCTTTGCTCTGGACAAGTTGCTTGTTCTAATTGTTGCATCTAGATGGCAGCTTGCCAGCTTTTAAGTTCCCACTCACTACTTGCCATAGTGGGAGGTGGAACAATCTCTTGTGTAGTATGTTATGCCAATTGAGTTTGGTGTTCCCTGTGACAATGACCCAAGCCCACAGGTCCAACTAGCGACTAGTGTGGCCAAGAAGCGACTACAAACTTTTCCTTTGTCAGCTCTACTATGTACCTGGGAATCCTTACAGAACATACCAATACACTTGTAGAAAGAAACATTGTCTGCCATGGTCTTGGGCACATTCCCCACTGCATAGACATACCTAATAGTTCAGCCTGTCCACCCATCTATCCAACCATATATACATGTTTACGTTCACTGATAATGCAGTATTGTGTGTGCAAAAGAGTTCATCTTTGTTGTCTGTACCTCCCATGCACCTCTCTATGTCTTCCTCTTCCTCAATGCGACTGTGTTCATCATCATGATATTTGGTACATTGCCCTTCTCTTCAACCAAATCAATACTTGTCTCTACCTATCTAACAGTGTTCCATCCCCTCCCCTCCCCTCCCACCCCCGGTAACTAACAAAGAAAATTTCCTCCCATATATAAGCCTTTCTTAACTTTTTTACAATAATGGACTAATACAATATTTGTCCTTTTGTTATTGAACTTATTTCACTCAGGATAATGACCTCCAAGTTCAACCATGTTATGTGGTGTTTTGTAGATTCTACATTATTCTTTGGGGTTGCATAGTATTCCATTGTGTGTATGTACCATAGTTTGCTTATCCATTCTTCTTTTGATGGGCACCTAGGTTGTTTCCATTTTTTGGCTATTGTAAATAGTGCTACAATTAACATGGGTGTACATATATCTGTTTTTGTCCTGGCTCTCACTTCTTTAGTATATGGCTGGGCCAAATGGTATTTCTGATTCCAACTTTTTAAGGAATCACCATGCCGCTTTCCACAGTGGTTGTATCATTTTACAGTTGTGCCGGCAGCATATGAGAGTATCATTCTCTCCACATCCTCACCAGAATTTGTTATTTTCTGTCTTATGGAACTTTGCTACTAGTGCTGGGGCAAGATGGTATTTCACTGTTGTTTTGATTTGCATCTCTCTAAGGGCTAATGATCGTATTTCTTCATATGTTTGTTGACCGCCTGAATATCCTCTTTGATGAGGTATCTATTCATGTCTTCTGCCCATTTTTAATTGGATTATTTGTGTTTTTGTTGTTGAGGTGTTGGAGTTTTCTATATATTCTAGAGATAAGTCTCTTGTCAGATATGTCATTGCCAAATAATTTTTCCCAATCTGTAGGTTCTCTTTTGACTCTTTTGCAGAAGTCTTTGAAAGCACATAAAAATTTAATTCTCAGAAGGTCCCATTCATCTAGTTTCTCTTCTGATGTTTGCGCAGTTTGGATTATGCTTGATAGCTAGTTATGCCATATATTAGGGCCTCTAAATTTGCCCCTAGTTTTTTACTGAGGAACTTTATAATTTTAGGTTTCACGTTTAAGTCTTTGATTCATCTGGAGTTAGTTTTTGTATAGGGTGTGAGGTACAGATCTTTTTTCATTTTTTTTTTTTTTTTTTTTGCAAATGGATATCCAGTTTTGCTTGCACTATTTGTTAAACACACAATCTCTTCCCCATTTAATGGATTTCAGCTCTTTGTCAAAGATCAGCTGACCATAGGTCAATGGATCTATTTCTGAGTTCTCAATTCTATTCCATTGGTCTATGTGTCTGGCATTATACTAGTACCAGGGAGTTTTGACTACTGTGGCTATATAGTAGGTTTTGAGATCCAGCAGTGTGAGACCTCCCACTTTGTTCTTCTTTCAATATTGCTTTGCTTATACAAGATCTCTTTCCTTTCCCCATAAAGTTAGTGATTGGTTTTTCTATATCCTTAAAGGATGTTGATGGGATATGGACTGGTATTGCATTGAATGTGTAGATTGCTTTGGGTAGAACTGACATTTTCAAAATGTTCAATCTTTCTATCCATAAGCATGGTATGTTCTTCCATTTATGTAGATCTGTTATGGTTTATTGAAGTAGTGTTTTGTAGTTTTCTTTGTACAGGTCTTTTGTGCCCCTGATAAGATTTGTTCCCAAGTATTTTATTTTTTTAGTAGCTATTGTAAATGGTATTGATTTCCTTATTTATTTTTTTTTTTTCAGCAATCCCTTTGCTTGTATGGAGGAATCCAGCTGAATTTTGGATGTTGCTTTTGTATCCTGCTACAATACTAAATCTCTCATTAGTTCCAGTAGATTTTTGCCTGAGTCTCTTGGATTTTCTAAGTATGGAATCATATCATCAGCATATAGAGATAGTTTGATTTCTTCCTTACCAATTTGGATGCCTTTGATTTCCCTTTCTTGCCTAATTGCCCTGATTAGGACTTGTTGAATACAGTATTGAATAGTAGTGGTGATAGAGGGCATCCTTGTCTCATTCCTGTTCACAAAGAGAGCGGTTTCAGTCTCTTCCATTGAGAAATAATGTTGGCTGTTTGTTTTGCTTATATGCCCTTTATTATATTGAAGAAAGTCCCTACTATTCATATTTTGCTGAGAGTTATGATCAGGAATGGGTGTTGGATATTATCACATACCTTTTCTGCATCAATTGATAGGATCATGTGGTTCTTTTCATTGTTTTATTTATGTGGTGGATGACATTGATTGTTTTCTAATGTTGCACCATCCTTGCTTACCTGATATTAACCACATTTGGTCATAATGAATTATTCTCTTGATATGTTTTTGGAATCTTTTGGCTAGGACTTTGTTGAAGATTTTTCCAGCTATATTCATGAGGGATATTGGTCTGTAGCTTTCCTTTTGAGTAATGTCTTTGCAAGGTTAGGCTTGCTTCATAAAATGAATTTGGGAGGATTCCATCTTTTTCTATGTTTTGGAATACTTTGAGTGGGATTGGTGTCAGTTCTCCTCTGAATGTTTGGTAGAATTCTCCAGTGAAACTGTCTGGGCCAGGACTTTTTTTGTTGTTGGTAATTTTTTTATGACCTGTTTAAGTTCTTCTTTTGTTGTGGGTCTGCTCTGCTTTTCCACCTGAGTCTGTATTAGTTTAGGTAAGTGTTGTGTTTCTAGAAATCCGCCAATTTCTTCCAGATTTTCAAATTTGTTGGTGTACAGTTCTTCATAGTATCCTGATATTATCCTTTTTATTTTAGTTGGTTCTGTTGTGATGTCACCCATTTCATTTCTAATTCATGTTATTTGTATTCTCTCCCCCTTTTCCTTTGTTAAATTTGCCAGTGGTTTGTCAATTTTATTAATGTTTTTTAAAAAACCAACTTTTA
>NW_006922228.1:552328-553092 GCF_000298275.1 Orycteropus afer afer | reverse complement strand
TTTTTCTAATTGTTGGAGATGTTGGGTTAATGTTTTGATTTTGACTGTCTCTTCTTTTTTTGATGTGTTTATTGATTGCTGTAAATTGGCCTCTGGTCACTGCTTTTGCTGTGTCCCAAACATTTTGGTATGTTGTGTTTTCATACCTGTTTGATTCAAGGAATTTTTTAATTTCATTTTTTTATTTCTTGTATTACCCAATCGTTTTTTGAGGAGGGTGTTGTTCAGTTTCCACATATTTGCTCTTTTTCTATTCATCTTCCTATTGTTGATTTCTTATTTGATAACATTGTGATCTGAGAAGATGCTTTGCTCTATTTCAATGTTTTTAAATTGATTAAGGCTTTCTTTATATATGGCCTATTCTAGTTAATATTCCACGTGCACTGGAAAAGAATGTATATTGTGCTATTGTTGGTGAAGTGCTCGGTAGATGGCTATACATTCAAGTTGGTGGATTGTATTGTTTAGTCTTCTTCTCGTCTTTGTTGAGTTTCTTTCCAGTTCTATCTTTCATTGAAAGTGGTGTATTAAAATCTCCCATTATAACTGTGGAGTAATCTATTTGTTTCTCAACTCATTTAAAGTCTGATTTATGTATTTTGAGGCTCCTTCATTGGGTCCATAGATAATTATTATGGTTGTATCTTCTTGTTTGGTCCAGCCTTTAATCATTATATAATGTCCTTCCTTGTCTTGTATGGTGGTCTTCATTTTAAAGTCAGTTTTTTCAGAAATAAAAGGACAATTTTTTTTTTTTTTTT
>NW_006922228.1:545196-551718 GCF_000298275.1 Orycteropus afer afer | reverse complement strand
TTTGCAGATTCTACATTATTCTTTAGCGTTGCATAGTATTCCATTGTGTGAATGTACCAAAGTTTGGTTATCCATTCCTCAGTTGTTGGACATTAAAAGGACAATTTTTGTATGAGATCATTACTGTAAAAAGTTAAGAAAATGTTTACACACAGAAATAATTGTTCTTTGAAGGTTACCAAGAGTGGGAGGGGAAGGGAGAATAATAACCAACAAGAGCGTAGACACAAATTAATTTGGGTGAAGGGAAAGTTAGTGTATAACAAGGAGGAGGTCAGCACAAAATGATCAAGGCAGTGGAGGACATAAGGAAGAACACAAGAGTCAAAGATAACAAAGATATTACCTGCATAGTCCTGCAATAGTAGTAATAATAATAGCTTAGGAGTGAATGCATTCAACCTGAACAGGGGTGGGAGATTATGTATACCTATGTATTCATATTCTCTCCCCCTTTTCCTTTGTTAAATTTGCCAGTGGTTTGTCAATTTTATCAATCTTTTCAAAAAACCAACTTTTAGTCTTGTTGATATTTTCTATTGTCTTTCTTTTTTCTGTTCCATTGATTTCTGTTCAAATGTTTATTATTTCCTTTCTTCTGATGACTGTTGCAAATATATCCATGAATTTAGTAGAGGATACAGGGGACAAAGTTATGATAATGTCCTAGTCATAAGCAAACACCTGCAAATTAAATTATTTGATTTTTACATGTTAAACCAACCATGAATTTCTGAACAAAAATACTTGGTCATGATGTATTAACATTTTCATATGTTTTAAATTAAATTTGCTGATAATACAGTATTGTGTATGCAATAGTTATTGTTGGTGTTAGGTGTCATTGAGTTGTCTCTGACTCACACCCAACCTATGTAAGACAGAATGAAACACTGGTCCTGTGCCAGCCTCACGATCCCTTCTATACCTGAAACAATCATTGCAGCCTCTGTGTCAATCTATCTTGTTGAGGGCCTTCTCCTTTTTCGTTGACCCTCAATTTTACCAGCATGATATCTTTCTCCAGGGAATGGTCCCTTTTGAAAACATGACCAAAGTAGGTGAGAAGAAATCTGGCCATTCTCACTTCCAAGGAGCATTCCAGCTGCACTTCCTCCAGGACATATTTGTTAGTTCTTTTAGCAGTCCATAGTTCTTTCAGTATTCTTCACCAACACCACAATTCAAAAGCATCAACTCCTCTTCGATCTTCTTTATTCATTGTCCAGCTCTCACATGTATATGAGGCAATTGAAAATACCATGCCTTGGTTTAGGTACAACTTAGTGTTCAAGGAGACATCTTTGCTCTTCGTAACTTGAAAGAGGTGTTTTGCAGTAGGTTTACTCAATGCTGTACATTATCTGATATCTTGACTGCTGCTTCCATTGGTGTTGTTTGTAGAACCAAGTAATATGAAATCTTTGACAACTTCAGTCTTCTCTCCATTTATTGGTATGTTGCTTATTGGTCCAGTTGTGAGGATTTTTATTATTTTATATTGAAGTGTAATCCATACAGCAGATTGTAGTCTTCACACTTCATCAGAAAGTGCTTCAAGTCATGCTCACTTTCAGTAAGTAAAGCTGTCATTTGCATATCACAGGTGGTTGATGAGTCTTCCTCCAATCCTGATGCCATGTTCTTCATATAGTTCACCTTCTCAGATTATTTACTCAGCATACAGATTGAATAAGTACACACACTCCCTTTCTGATTTTAAACCATGCAATATCCCCTTGTTCTGTTCAAAGAACAGCCTCCTGGTCTACATACAGGTTCCTCATGAGCATTATTAAGTGTTCTGGAATTCCCATTCTTCTCAGTGTTTTCCATAATTTGCTATGATCTAAACAATCGAATGCTTTTGCATAGTCAATAAAAGACAAATAAACATCTTTCTGGTATTCTTTGCTTTCAGCCAAGATCCATCCAGCGTCAGCAATGATATCTCCTCTCCATGTCCTCTTCTGAATCTAGCTTTCATTTCTGGAAGTTCTCTGTCAATATACTGCTGCAACCATTTTTGAATTATCGTCAGTAAGATTTTACTTGCATGTGATATTAACGATACTGTTTGATAATTTCCACATTCTGTGGGATCACCTTTCTTTGGCATGGGTACAAATATGGATCTTTTCCAGTCAGTTGGCCAGGTAGCTGTCTTTCAAATCTCTTGGCATACCTGAGTGAGTGCCTCCAATGTGGTATCCGTTTGTTGAAACATCTCGATGAGCATTCCTTCAATTCCTAGAACCTTGTTTTTTGCCAGTTCCTTCAGTGCAGCTTTGAATGCCATTGATTCTTAATAATATGCCACCTACTGAAATGGATGAACATCAACCAATTCTTGATACAGTGACTCTGTTAGTTCTTTTAGCAGTCCTTCCATCATTTTTTTTTTTTTTATGTTTCCTGCATCATTCAGTATATTGCCCATAGAATCTTTCAATATTGCAATTTGAGGTTTATTTTTTCCCTCAGTTCTTTCAGCTTGAGAAATGCCAAGCATGTTCTTCCCTAGTGGTTTTCTAGCTCCAGGTCTTTGCACATTTCATTATAATAATTGCCTTTGTTTTCACCATTTGCTCTTTCAAATCTTCTGTTCAGCTCTTTTATCTTGTCATTTCTTCCATTTGCTTTAGCTACTCTCCATTCAAGGGCAAGTTTTAGAGTCGCTTCTGACATCCATTTTGGTCTTTTCTTCCTTTCAGATCTTTTTAATGATCTTTTGCTTTCTTCATGGATGATTTTCTTAATGTGTTCCCACAATTCCTCTGGTTTTCAGTCACTGGCATTCAATTAATCAAATCTAATCTTTAGTTGCTCTCTAAATTCAGGAGAGATATAAGCAAGGTCATATTTTGACTTTCATGGACTTCTTTTCATTGTCTTAAGCTTCAACTTGAACTTGTATATGAGCAGTTGCTGGTCTGTTCCACAATCAGTTCCTGGCCTTGTTTTGGCTGAGGATATTGAGCTTCTCCATTGCCTCTTGGCACAGATGTAGTCAATTTGATTCCTGTGTAAATTTGGTCTGGCAAAGTCCATGTGTATAGCTGCTGTTACTGTTGTTGAAAAAAGGTATTTACAATGAACAAGTTCTTGGTCTTGCAAAATTTTATCTTGTGATCTCCAATGTTGTTTCTATCATGAGGGCCATATTTCCAACTACCAGTGATTCTTCCTTATTTCCAACTTTTGAATTCCAATCTCCAGTGATAATTAACACATCTTGATTGCATGTTCAGTCAATTTCAGACTACAGAATTTGATAAAAATCTTCAGTTTCATCATCTTTGGCTTTGGTGGTTGGTGTGTAAATTTGGATAATAATAGTATTATCTGGTTTTCTTTGTAAGCTTATGGATATTATCCTATCCCTTGACAGCATTGTACTTCAGGATGGATCTTGATACAGTCTCCGTGATGATCAATGCCACGCCATTCCTCTTCAATTTGTCATTCCCTGCATAGTAGATCAGCTAAGGCACTTGATTGCTAACCAGAAGGCTGGCAGTTCAAACTCACCAGCTACTCCTTGGAAGGAAGGTTGGGCAATCTACTTCTGTAGTGATACTGTCTTGGAAACCCAAGGAGGGGTTGCTATGAGTCAGGTCTGGCTCGACAGCACATAACAACAATAACAAGCATAGTAGATCATGTGATTATCTGATTCAAAATGTCCAAAGCCAGTCCATTTCAGCTCACTGATGCTTAGAATATCAATCTCTATGCATTCCATTTCAGTTTTGACAACTTCCAATTTTCCTAGATTCATATTTCATACATCCCATATTCCAATTATTAATGGATGTTTGTGGCTGTTTCTTCTCATCTTAAGATGTGCCACTTCGGCAAATGGAGGTTCCAAAAGCTTTACTGTATCCACATCATTAAGGTCAACTCTACTCTGAGCAGGCAGCTCTTCCTCAGTCATATTTTGAGTGCCTTCCAACCTGAGGGGCTCATATTCTGGCACTATATCAGACAATGTTTCAGGGCTACTCATGAACTTTTCTAGTAATATATCAGACAGTGTTTCACTGTTAATCATAAAGTTCTCAGTGGCCAGTTGTTTGAGAAGTGGATGGCCTCTTCCTTCTTTTGAGTTTGTCTTAGTCTGGAAGCTCGCTGAAACCTGTCCACCATGGGTGACTCTGCTGGCATTTGAAACACTGGTGGCATAGCCTCCAGCCTCACATCAACATGCAAGCCACCACAGTATGACAAACTGACAGACAAGTTTGTCTCTCTTAGCTGTTCTCAACTGCTCTGCTCACTTCCTTCCTCAGTTGCTCCAAACTACTGCTCTCCCTTAGCCACTCCAAACCCACCAGGTTGCTTCCCAGCCTGCCCCAGCTGTTCCAACACTGGCAATAGTATTTACCTTTATAGTCTATATCTCTCATTCCACTCTCCATGTCTTCCTTTTCCTTAGTGATATTGAGTGGGTCAGAGGCTTTTGTTATATTGCCTTTTCCTCCATCCAAATCAACACCTGTCCCTTAACTGTCATCAGTTTTTTCCTCTTCCTTCCCTTCCTATCCCTGGTAACCAAGAAAGAAAATTTCCTTCTCAGTGTAAACCTTTCCTTGACTTTTTATAATAATGGACTCATACAATGTTTGTCCTTCTGTGATTGACACTTATTTCACTAAATATAATGTACTCTGAATCCATCCATGTATGAGCTGATTTGCTGATACTTTATTATTTTTTAATGTTGCATAGTATTCCATTGTGTATATGTACTATTGTTTGGTTATCCATTCATCTACTGATGGGAACTTAGGTTATTTCCATCTCTTTGCTATTGTAAAATAATGCTGCGATTAAATGGGTGTGCATATATCTATTTGTGTCTCAGATCTCACCTCTTTAGGATATGTTCCTAGTAGTGGGATTGCTGAATCAAATGGTATTTATATTTTCAACATTTTAAACAACTGCCATACTCATTTCCTCGTTGGTGTTGTTATGTGCTGTCGAGTCAGACCGACTCATAGTGACCCCTCCTTGGGTTTCCGAGGCAGTATCACTATGGAAGTAGATTGCCCCATCTTCCTTCTGAGGAGTGGCTGGTGGGTTTGAACCGCCAGCATTCTGGTTAGCAGTCAAGTGCCTTAGGCACTATGCTACCAGAGCTCCCACTCATTTCCTCAGTGACTGTATAATTTTCCAGTCCCACCAGCAGTCTGTGAGAGTCCCAATCTCTCCACACCTTTGCCAGCATTTGCTGATCTCTCTCTTATTGAACTTCGCTATTATTGCAGGAGTGAGATGATATCTCATTGTTTCTTTGATTTGCATCTCTCTAATGGCTAATGATCATGAGTATTTCTTCACGTGTTTGTTGGCTGCCTGAATATTTTCTTTGGTGTAGTGTCTGGTCATGCCTTTTGCCAATTTTTGAATTGGATTGCTAGTCTTTTTGTTGTTGAAGTGTTGGCATTTTCTATAAATTTTAGGTATAAGTCTCTTGTTGGATATGTAATTGACAAATATTTTTCCCAGTCTGTAGGTTCTCTTTTTAGTCTTTTGGAGATGTCTTTTATTGTTAATAAGATTTTAAATTTTAGAAGATTCAAGTTATCTAGTTTATCTTTTACTTTGTATATTTTAGGTTATATGGAGCAATGCCTAAGACATTTGGCCACTAACCAGAAGGTTGGCAGTTCAAACCCACCAGCTACTCTGCAGAAAGAAGATGGGACAATCTACTTCCACAACGATTTCCCATCTTGGAAATACAATAGGGGTAAATATGAGTCAGAATCGAGTTGATGGCAGTGGCTTTGATTTTTTTTGTTTTTTGTTTCTTTGGAAGTTTGCCTCTGTTTTATTTTTGGTAAACTTTATTATTTCAGGTTTTACATTTAGGTCTTTGATCCATCTTGAGTTCATTTTTGTGTATGGTTTGAGGCATGGATCTTGCTTCATTTTTCTACAAATGTATATCCAATTTTGCTAGGACTGTTTGTTAGACTAACTGTTCCCTATTAAATGGGTTAGGCCTTTTGTCAAAGATAACCTGTCCATAGGTGGATGTTTCTTTTTTTGGATTCTCAATTCTGTTCCACTGGTCTATGTGTCTATCATTGTACCGATACAACAATCCTATTGTTGATTTCTCTCTCGTTGAACTTTGCGATTATTGCAGGAATGACATGATATTTCATTGTTTCTTTGATTTGCATCTCTCTAATGGCTAATGATCATGAGTATTTCTTCATGTGGATTCTCAATTCTGTTCCACTGGTCTATGTGTCTATCACTGTACCAATACAACAATCCTATTGCTGATCTTAATATTGATCTTTAATTTTATACCATTGTCATCTTAAAAAAGATCCTTTGTAGTGTTACAATGTTTTAGAATTTATTGAGGTTTGATTTGATGCCTAATGTATGGTCTATTTTGGAGAATGATCCATGTGCACTGGAAAAGAAGATGTATTGTGCTTTTTTTGGGTTGAGTGTTCTGTGTATATCTGTGAGGTGAAGTTGGTTGATTGTCTT